>NC_142567.1:29252500-29455000 GCF_041283825.1 Pyrus communis
TTGTATTACACAGAGAACCCCTTTCATTGTTAAAGAATTTGGGACCTGGCGTAACATTTTCAAATTTCGTAAATAATTAACACACTAACAAGTACAGCATTAATCTTAAAATTGGTGACAGCGATAACTCAGCAATAAACAAAGTATACTACAAATGAACAAGCGGATTAACGGAAAAGGTAAGAACATGAAAAATATCATTATTTGTTAAAACTAAATTAAAACCACACTTCCCTGCCACATATTAGAAAGGAAGATTTTTGTTTGACATCAAAATTTTGAGATACAACCAATAATATGTGCTTAAAATTATGTAATCTGTGACAAATGTATTCACTAAATCTGTAACCATACAATAATTTATTTTCTTTGAAAAACTGAGTTAATAATTAATTAAAGAAAGAGATTTAATTCTGAAAATTCTACAATGCTTTTGAAAAGAACATGTCTTGGACTTACCAGCAACAGTACCTGAATAGTTGAACTACAATAGCAGGCTGCTAAAAGAAATACCATGTGAATTCATAGAGCTAATGGCTTATCGAGACATTTTCCAGACCGAATGAAGCACGGGTGCTCAAGGACAGAACTTGCAGAACATTAAAGATTTCATAGGTTAAAAAACTAGTTAAAATACTTACCATGTTTGTAAGTCAGTTGCACAATAACTCGAAACTCCAAATTCGACCTTCAACCCTGCATAAAATATAAGGAAAGCAACGGGACAATCATTGAGTTACAGATGCTAACCACTGTTGGTCATTCAATCTGACTCTACCAGTGGTTTAAAGGATCCATTATCATACCTGTATGAATTTTGTAAAACATCGACGAATGCAACAAAAATAAGACAGCAATGGCAACCATTGTATAGCAGTTTTCCATGTACCTTATCATTTCACAAAATGCAAGTCTTATATCTGAACCTTTACTCTAAAGTTCCAAAACACAAATTCAGCAGGAGGCACTTGTGCTAGTAACCAATCCAATCAATAAACGTGAACATACAGAATTTCTTTTCTTGGAGATAACCATGATTTCACGGAAGATAATAACAAACTCACTGCATTATGCGTCTCTAAAGACACAAAGAACTCATATTTGCCCTCAGACACAGAAAACGGCAAATAGATACATTTCGAGAACTCGCAACAGCAAGAAGTAATATAAAGTTAGATCAATTGCATACATGGGTTATATAAAACAGTAGCAAAAGCATTGAAATGCGAAAACTTCCATTTTGCCAATTGCAAAAATTCGAACAAATCAATAATCTTTCTAACAACTCCTTACAGGGTTCTTCTGTACATACAGTTTCTTCCCATCTCCTCCTAAATCTAACTCTAAAAACCCAAAAAAATTACCACAAAATAACAACAATAAACGAATAGAAAAGAACATACAAAAGCATTGTATAAAGATCTGGACTTTCTACCTATATAACAGTTAAAAAATTTAGAAAAATCTGCAAAAATTGTGGAATTTCACTCTCTTTCTATTTTGGGATCCCTGCACGAATATCGACCAGTTTATCGATTCTGGGTCGGATTCGATTTGCTGGGTGGAGACTTCCTTAAGCTAGCCTCAACAGATTTCTTGGGATCTTCCATTGCTTTGCTGCTGCTGGGATTCTTTGGATTTGCAGAGAAGGAAGCAACTGCAGAAGCAAGCAGTAACCTTCTGGGTTGGTTTCTGTGTCTGGGATGAACTTGCAGCTGCAGCAGCTCCTGGTGGGTTTGCAGCGGGGAAGAAGATGTGACAGTGTGCAGAAGAAGGAAGGAGAAGATGGCGAGTAGGATTGTGTGAGTGGTTTTCATGGTGTGATGGAGAGAAAACACAAGGGAGATGGAAGGAACAGAGTATAGAGAGCTTATACATATCACGAAGCCCAAAAATGGCGGTGCTGTTACGGGGTAATTTGGTTTAAAGATTGAATGTAAATCAAGATAACGGAACAGAAATTTTGTAATTTTCTCGTTTTCTCGTTTTACCATTTTAATTTTCTTTCTTAATTTGTAATGTTGTTTGATAGTCGGAAAATTTATTACTTGTTTGGAAATGTTTTTGAACTCATCCTTAGTAAAATACAGGTGAATTCTGAAATAATACTGGAACTGTTTTGAAACCCCAAAATACGTTCTCTAAAATCACTTCCAATCATTTAAAAACACTTTTATACGAGTCCTTAATTTCTATCATTCTTAAAGAATCAATTTTGAAAAAAAATCAACTACATTAAAAATGATTGAAACTTTTGATTAACATTGTCGAAATTTTAGGGTTTAAGTGAGAAATATAGTTTGTTTATTAGATGAGTGTTTGGTTGCATTTGTTAGATGACTAAAGAACTTCATATTTAGTTAATCTTTTTACTATGATGATCTTTCAAAGATAACATAAAAAATATAGGGTTCGAATTATTATATAACATTGTAGAATGAGAAGAAGGTTGCAAGAATTCTTACAAGACAATTTAAACTCAAGTAACATTCTCTGCCATGATCCTATTTGGTGGCCAAGTATTTTTCTTTTTAATCTCTTCTCTTAACGCAGAAATATTCTAATCTACCCTAACTTATGATAAGGTAACTTTAATACAAGGGGCAGATACCCTACCATAACCAACATTGTTAGGATGTAGTTCACATGGACTAGTTTGGTTTCCGATTTGGCCGGTTTGAACACTTCGAACCACTTTTTATCTACCCCTAAATGCATTAACTCCGGCAATCGAATCCATCTTGAAAGGCATTAACATCATTAGATGAGATTTGTTTTTCTCTTGATATAAGAAATGTTATATAGAGAAGATCCGAACACAAAACCTCAATACAACTTATAAGAACCAATGTTTTTAGCCACTTGAGAGCCACAAGATTGTCGCAGTTAAACAAAATGTTAAGCTACAGTATCAATCGTCAAGTCCGCACAATCAACCATGTAAGATAGCATTCTAGAAATCTCAACACTAATAAATGAAAAAGTTAAAACGCACGATGATTGTCTGTGACCAAAACTATGCTATGCTAGTAGATAACCTCATAGTATCTCTCAGTCTTACTAACATGGCCCACAATCAACAATGTAAGTTATTTTTTGAGAAATCACAACACTAACATATAAAAAAGTTAAAACACACGATGATCGTATCGTTTGTGACCAAAACTATACTATTGCTAGTAGACAACCCAACAGTATCTCTCAGTCTTACTAACATGGTCCACAATCAACAATGTAAGATAACTTTCGAGAAATCTCAACACTAATATATGAAAAAATTAAAACGCACAATGATCGTATCATCTGTGACCAACACATTGCTAATAGAAAACCCTACAGTATCTCTCAGCCTTAGTAACATGGCCTTTTGAGATATTTCGTGCAGCAGGTGATAACTAGGAAGCAGCTGATCATGTGAGTCTGAGTGGGTTGTGTCAGTTTCAATGACTTATCTGCAGAACTTGAATATATTTTGTTCATGTGATATGTCACATGAGACCAAATCGAACCCTAATATAGTATATTAAGTAGTAGTACAATTACAAACATACAGCTAAACATGGCTGTGTAATCTTGCTTTCCAAACGTGAAACAACCATAATCTTCCACCGAACTGTCATCTTCTCTTCTGTTCCTCCAACTTTTACGTTTCCTAATCTTCTTTTTCTTCATCTATTATTTATACCCTTCCAAATTAGGAAAAGATTTTTTAGTGTGGTCGAAATATGAGGCAGTATATTATATGTCATTATATAATTAGAGGAACACTTGAAATAATAATATCTTTCTAATTGTATAATAACTTGTGATGTACTGCCCTCCGTTACAGTCACACTAAAGAATCTGTCCAAATTAGTACTTAGTTTTCACAAATGTTAAACTAAGCTCCTTTCTCAAGAAATACAGAATCACGTAGATTGTCATATAGGATGGTTTCAACTAAAACAATTGAACCTAGCTGTCCATTTATACAGAAATGATACTGTTATCCACACACTCATTTTTATCCCAAACATTTTTGTTAAGATATTTCTTGATGCAATCGCTACTTAGAATGGCGGATTCAAAATTCCAAACACAACATCTCAAGTGTAGTCTGTGTAAAAGCGAAATACTCTTAACCGCTTAAGTATGTACCCCCGTAAGAAAGTCCTCATTTTCTTAGCCTTGCACTATACTAAGCTTTGTACCTTCCCCTTGGAAGCCACATGATTTTTCATGGTTTGAAATGGGTTGAAAGGAGAACATGGATTTTAGCAGTAAGAAAACAATTTATTTTTAGTACCATTATCAACTTGCCCAAGCCCCATCACTCCATCAAGCTGACTCATACATTTTCTAATATAGCCATGATTTTTTTTATTTATTAAAGTATGTGATTTGGATCAGTCTTGCACTAAAATATAATTAGTCCCATTTGGGATCAATATAAATTTATAATCTACACCTTATTTATAATAGTTTTATGCTATTATTGGAATTGAAATCCTCTTTGGATCCTTGAGTTCGGAGCCGACGGACTCGGAAATTTAAACCATTCATTTTAAATCGCTCGATCTTCATTAGTCCATTCCATTGGCACACCTCACATAAACCAAGTGTCCAGATCTCTCTTTCTCTCTCTTTAACTATCCGGATCTCTGAGTTCTCTGAGTTCTTTGATTTGTGTGAAAGAGAGATTGGAGTCGTAAGTTTATGTGAGGTGGGCCAACAGAATGAGTTAATAGGGACCATTGGATTCAATTTGAGTGGCCAAGATCACCTGATCCTTGGACTCTAGACAATGAGATCGGGAGAGGATCTCTGTCCGTAGGATTATCACTTCAGTTCATGAAGTTCGTTTCTTGCATTTCCGTCCCTGTAATTTCGTTATGTTTTTGCTTTATTCCAATCCGTCAACTAAGTTAGAGTTTTCCTTCCATTTGGTCAACATTTTCTCACTTGAAGATGCAACTTCGAAGAAATTTTTGCCTTATTTTGACAGGAATGAAACTATAAGGACGAAAAAATGCAAGGAAAAAACTATAGGGATGGAAACTGGGGGCAGTCGGGGATTACTAGTACAAAATATCGTAGCACAGAAGAAGTAAAACATGCAAATTGGAAGGGCATGGTTTTCTCATCAAACAAGTTAGGATTTGTGTAGAGGCTGAAAGGAGTTTTCAACACCATAGATTCACCACAAGCTACTATCCTGTATTAGGAGCAATTTACCAGCTAAAGATGACAAAAAAAGGAAGCAAGAACGGAAATTACTGAACAGATTAATTTTTCAATACATTTTTTCGGATACATTTGATGTGGTCAAATGCTCAAACCCATTTTCCCACCCTTCCTCATCACTTGAGCTTAGTTTTCCACATTACTTATAATACAAGATATACAAATCCAGCAATTTTCAAATCAATTGTTTTAACAAATAAATCAATGGAAGAGTATAAAACTTACATCGTTTATTTGTTTTTGGCAAACAATTGTAGAATCTCATTCAGTTTCCCCGCTCTCTGACAATATTGAAGCAGCATCCTTCCACACAAGATCATTATAACCAAATTGTCTTGCAAAACAAGAAATCAACTGGTCCTGAACTACTTCTTCGGTAGGAAGTGCTAAGTCCGTCTCCCTTCTCAATGATGTAACGTCTTTATTTGCAATGCCACAAGGTACAATATGCTTGAAATAGTTCAAATCTGGATCAATGTTGAATGCCAACCCATGAGAGGTGATTCCATATGAAATCCGTACACCAATTGCTCCGATTTTTCTATCTCCAACCCAAACCCCCGTTTCACATTTATTTCCAGGACAAGCTTTTACGCCATACAGAGATGCCAAGTCAATCATAGTCGACTCAAGTTTCTCCACATATTTACGAGCACCAAGCCCCATATCCCGAAGAGCAATAATGGGATATAAAATGGCTTGATGTGGACCGTGATATGTAATGTCTCCTCCTCTTTGTGTGTAGTGCAGTTGAGCTCCTATTCTTTTGAGTTCAGTCTCAGGAATCAACAGATTGTGATCAGTTCTTCGTTTGCCAAGGGTGTATGTAGGTGGATGTTGCAGGGACACGAGAGTATCTGGAATCTTATGAATTTTTCTTTCAGCAACCAGTTTTTCCTGCAGCTTAAGTGCTTCCTGATAGCTCATGGTGCCCATTCTCAAGACCTCAAGATTTCGCGGAACTCTCATTCCCTGTAGATCACAGTAGAAACTAATTATGCATCTTAGTTTTATCATCACATGAAATTAACTCAACATGCATCCACTGCATTCTATAGACTCTAAAGAAATGATTAGCATGTTACAAATTGATGGATAAAAAAACCGAGGGAAGGGTGACGTCACTTGGTATAAACATGAGACATTCCAAGTCACAAACTTTACAGTTAAAGCATGATACTAGTCGATAAGAATTCAACTTCCAGGTGTAACTTGATAAAGCAGGACATAAGTTTCCGAAAGAAAAGCGAAAAGACAATGACTTCGCAGCATATCAGATAGACGATATACGAATTTGAGCACACTTGTCCTTTTGTTTCTATAAATGAAGGAATTAAGTATTGGCACATTGTAAGATGCTGGAGAATTAAGTGTGAATCACTCGAATGCTTGATGCTATGAACCAGACATTCGTTATGGTCATCGATGCAACTTCCACAATGTCGATACATGTCCGTTCTCTGCACGTAGAATTTAGGTTCAAACGTACACAGACAGACTAAAGTTTGACAATTGGGGTGCCATGGCAGCTCACTTTGGCCAGAGCTACAACCAAAACGGAAACGGGAATAAACCCAATGCTCTTCAAAGGCTATTATGTAAGCGGCATTTCATCAAACAGATGATGGGCATCAAATGTTAAGCTTGAGTTCGTAGATTCAAAGTTGCCAAAGATTCAAAATTTACACTACCAATCATATCAAATTCGAAGCAGCATTTCATCGAACAGTTAATGGGCATCAAATGTTGAGGGTAGATTCATTGATTCAAGCAATTCAAAGAGCAAAAATTAAGAACAAAATTAAGAGTCTTACGAAAGCTGGACCAGCCACTGCAGAGAGATTGAGAAGTCCCCGAGCCACCCAAACTTTGCTGGCTGTGACAGCACTTTCCGCAATCTAATCTTCTAGAGTTGAACGCAGCGTTTCACTTCTAGACTTTGCTGGCATGTTTACTTTTTTTTTTCTTTCTAAAACTTTCAACCAGAGAACTATTCATGTTTGTTTGTTTTTTTTTTTTTTTTTTTTTTTTTTTTTTTTCCAAAAAATACGCATTCTTAAAAAGTAAAAATGCTCGGAAGATTCAAACACATAAGTGTAGATGATAATTTAAATTGTTAACCGCTTGAGTTATAAGTATTAGTCTCAAACCTAAACCCTAAGAATACGCATTCTTAAAAAGTAAAAATGCTCGGAAGATTCAAACACATAAGTGTAGATGATAATTTAAATTGTTAATCGCTTGAGTTATAAGTATTAGTCTCAAATCTAAATTGTCAAAGTTTTATTCCTCTTTTAATTTCGATCATGAAACCTAAAACTTAGAAATATTATCAAAAGTTATTTCCTCGTGAAATTTTATGGTTTGAAGTACCTTTAAAAAAGTGCCAATTGTCTATTATATTTTTTCTTATGTGCAGCCTACCATACAACTATCTCAAGCCATATATGGCGCAACACAACATATATGGCAGCAGTGGTTGGGGTCATTGCGTATGAGGAAACTGAAGAACAACCTCAATGGGGTGGCTTTGTTGGTGGTCACTCTTACAAATCACGAAATAGAGAGATCGCGCATTAAACTCTGATGAACAACCACTTCAACTCCAACTCGGTGTACACAGAAAAGGATTTCAAACATCGCTTCCGGATGAGGTATCGTGTCTTCAAGCGTTTACTTCATGATGTCCAACATGTCAATCCATACTTTCGACAGAAGATGGATAAAGCAGGCCGTCATGGTTTCTCACCTCATCAAAAGGTTGGTATTGCACTCTGAATGCTAGCCTATGACAGGCCTAATTTGTCTTTGGATCCAAGAACTGGTAATATCTATTTAAATGAGTACATGAGGCGTCATAGGATGATACGTTTGCGTGCAACAAACAAATACCTACAACAGAATCTTGTTCCACATCTTTGGGCCAAAGAACAATGGAGTAGGTGTTTAAGTTTTATGTTGTTAAATGTTTTGTTTAATGTTGTTTAAGTTTCATGTTGTTTAAGTTTGAGTAACTCCCCCAAGTAGTACTAGGGTGGAGATTATGTTGTTTTCCATCTTGAAGAATCTCGTAGTTCCAGAAATTCGGTGGAGTGGTGCCTTCGTAGAACTCATAGTATTTTTTGGACGTACGAGTCCAAACACCTTCACTTGTTTAAGAACTACCCTTGACAATATCTTTTGAGACCCATCTATAAGCCCTGCAAAGAGTTTCATCTTTTTTTCGGGTCCAAGTCCTTCCTTTCATTGCAGATGTGGCCATTTGAAAATTATTGAAAAAAATTAAAGGAAAGATTATTGGAAAAGGTGAGAGAATATAATGTGAAGATTTGAAATAAAATGAGTTAAGATAGTATGGAATTGTGAAAAATATGTGAGAAATGGTGTAGAAATGGCTTAGGTATTTATAGGAAAAAAAAAATAGATTTTTCCAAATTTTTTTTTTCAAATTACAATGATAACCTGACGGCAGCATGACATCAGCTAGCCGTTGCTAGCTGGCGCCAAGTAGCTGTTGGCATCCTAATTGGCTAAGCTGGAAAAATGGCAAAATGTCAAGCTTGACATTCTGGCTGGAAATGGCCAACCCACTAGCCTGATTTGAGGGTTTTAGCCTGGTGGGGCCCATAAACACTTTGGCCTAGCTCTCGGTTGGAGACGACTTTCGTGTTATTTCGAGCTATTTTTAGCCCTTTGGCCAAGTCAGTTGGAAATGGCCTAAGTTTTATGTTGTTAAATGTTGTTTAAGTTTCATGTTGTTTAAGTTTGTATAACTCCCCCAAGTAATACTAGGGCGGAGATTGTGTTGTTTTCCATCTTGAAGAACAGCTCTCGTGGTTCCGAGGATTCGGTGAAGTGGTGTCTTCGTAGAACTCATAGTACTTTTTGGACGTACGAATCCAAACACCTTCACTTGTTTGAAACCACCCTTGACACTATCTTCCGAGACCCATCTATAAGTCATGCAAAGAGCTTCATCTTCTTTTATGGTCCAAGCCCTTCCTTTCATTGCAAATATGGCCATTTGAAAATTATTGAAAAAATTAAAGGAAAAATTATTGGAAGAGGTAAGAAAATAGAATGTGAAAAATTGAAATAAAAAGAGGTAAGATAGTATGGAATGGTGAAAAATATGTGAAAAATGGTGTACAAATGGCTTATGTATTTATTGGAAAAAAAATTATAATTTTTTTTCTAAATTCGTCCAATTTTTTTTTTTCAAATTCCAACGGTAACCTGACGGCAGCATGACATCAGCTAGCCGTTACTAGCTAGCGTCATGCTGATGTCAGGCAGCCGTTGGCATTTAAATGGGCTGAGCTGGATAACTGGAAAAATGTCAAGCTTGACATTCTGGCATTGGAGGGCTAGTTGGCTGGATGGAAATGGCCAGCCCGCTGGCTTGATTTAAGGGTTTTGGCCCGGTAGGGCCCATAAGCCCTTTGGCCTAGCTCTATGTTGGAGAAGGTTTTCGTGTCATTCCAAGCTATTTTTACCTCTATGGCCCTTTGGCCGGGTCGGTTGGAGGTGGCCTAAGCTTTATGTTGTTAAATGTTTTGTTTAAAGTTGTTTAAGTTTGAATAACTCCCCCAAATAATACTAGGGTGGAGATTGTGTTGTTTTACATCTCGAAGAACAACTCTCGTGGTTCTGGGGATTTGGTGGAGTTGTGCATTCGTAGAACTTATAGTACTTTTTGGACGTACGAGTCCAACCACCTTCACTTGTTTGAGAACTACCCTTGATACTATATTCCGAGACCCATCTATAAGCCCTGCAAAGAGCTTCATCTTTTTTTCAGGTCCAAGCTCTTCCTTTCATTGCAGATGTGGCCATTTGAAAATTATTGAAAAAATTAAAGGAAAGATTATTGGAAGAGGTATGAGAATAGAATGTGAGGAATCGAAATAAAATGAGGTAAGATAGTATGTAATGATGAAAAATATTTGAGAAATTGTGTAGGAATGACTTAGGTATTTATAGGGAAAAAATTAGAATTTTTTTTTTTAAATTCGTCCAAAAAAAAAAAAAATCAAATTCCAACGATAACCTGACGGCAGCATGACATCAACTAGTCGTTGCATGTTGGTGTCATGCTGACACTAGGTAACAGTTGACATTCAAATGGGCAGAGCTGGAGAGCTGACAACTCCAACTAACAAAATGTCAAGCTTGACATTATGGCGTTGGAGAGCTAGCAATATGTTAAGCTTGACATTCTGGCGCAAAAGGGCCCAACTAAAGGGCTGGCTGGAAATGGCCAGCCCACTGGCCTGATTTAGGGGTTTTGGCCCGGTGGGGCCAACAAGTCCTTTGGCATGGCCCTCGGTTGGAGACGGCTTTCGTGTCATTCCGAGCTATTTTTAGCCCTATGACCCTTTGACCGAGTCGGTTAGAGATGACTTAAGTTTTATGTTGTTAAATGTTTTGTTTAATGTTGTTTAAGTTTGAATAACTCCCCCAAGTAGTACTAGGGTGGAGATTGCGTTGTTTTCCATCTTGAAGATTAAATCTCGTGGTTCCGGGGATTCGGTGGAATGGTGCCTTCGTAGAACTCATTGTACTTTTTGGACGTACAAGTTCAAACACCTTCACTTGTTTGAGAACTACCTTTGACACTATCTTCCGAGACCCATCTATAAGCCTGGCAAAGAGCTTCATCTTCTTTTCGAGTCCAAGCCATTCCTTTCATTGCAAATGTGGCCATTTGAAATTATTGAAAAAATTAAAGGAAAAATTATTGGAAGAGGTAAGAGAATAGAATGTGAAGAATTGAAATAAAATGAGGTAAAATAGTATGGAATGGTGGAAAGTATGTGAGAAATGGTGTAGGAATGACTTAGGTATTTATAGGAAAAAAATTATAATTTTCTTTTTAAATTCGTCCAAAAAAAAAAAAAAAAATCAATTTCCTACGGTAACCTGATGTCAGCATGACATCAGCTAGTCGTTGCTAGCTGGCGTCAGCATGACGCCAACTAGCTGTTAGCATTCAAATGGGCTGAGCTGGAGAGCTGGCAAAATGTCAAGCTTGACATTCTGGCGCTTGAAGGCTAGCTAGCTAGCTGGAAGTGGTTAGCCCGCTGGCTTGATTTGGGGGTTTTGACTTAGTGAAACCCACGAGCCCTTTGGCCTAACCCTCGGTTGGAAATGATTCTCGTGTCATTCCGAGCTATTTTAACCTTATGGCCTTTTGACCGGATCAGTTGGAGATGGCCTCATAGCCAATCTTTCAGCAGCATGTTCCTTTTGACCTGGTTTTTCTTGCATTTCTTTAAGCTGTATAAATTGTTTAGAAACAAGAATCATACAACATTGCCACTTTATTTCATCGTCAGACGTAAACGAAGGAGAAGAAAACCCCCGAATTTGACTATTATATACGACAACTTAATATGACATGACCGAAGATAATCTGTCGAGGAAAAACGAAACAAAAATCTCGTTTTGCCAACTATATAACATTGTAATTAGATAATCAAACTCATGAAGAGCAAGATAGCATGCAAACTCCAGGCCTATAAGCCCACGCCGGGGGCAGGCGAGCGTATTTCTCCATTCCCGGTTGCTCATCATATGGTCGTTCCATTACTTTAAGCACCCTCCGAACCTCCTCAAAATCACCTTGTTCAGCTGCATCAATGGCACTCTGGCATAAGTAGTTTCTGAGAACATATTTAGGGTTCACTGCATTCATTGATGCCTTCCTCTCCTCATCGGAGATGCCGCTACTGGCCAGCTGCACAAACAAAAACTATAATTTGTGAGAAAATCAGATGACATAATGTTCGCTTTTGACGAGAATCTAGCCACTGGATGAGTTTAACAATATTCTGAGCGAAAACAATGTTTACGATGAATACAATGTTGGTATCAAACCAATACCGAGATGGAAGTTACAAGAAAACCAGGGTTCATCATACCTCCTCTATGTAGATTTTCACCCAGCTGATCCATGCCTCCTTTCGCTCCTGCCCAATATCTAATAGAACAGCCTTTAGTGGGTTCAACAACTCCTCTTCGGGAATGTTGGGATCAGCTTTGATATTGGATAGCAGCCGAAAAAAGTTTGTGTAATCCACTTTGTCGATGGCCATGTTATTCAGAAGTTTACTGATCAGCTGTTTAATGTACTTGGGGAGACCAAGTTTTTTGGTCATAATAGCTTGATAGTCATCCATGAACTTGGTTCCATATCTGTAAAAATCCCCCGAAAATTGAAAATTAACTCCCACTTCAACATACATTTAATTAGGATAGAGGTGTAGGAATGACAATTACCTTTCCATTGCATAATTCGCCTCCTTATCATCTATCAACTTGGCTGCTACCAGAGTTCTAGTGAATTGTGCAATATTCCATAAGCCGATATCTGGCTGATTTGCAAAACAATATCTCCTCCCAGGAAGATCCGTGGTATTCGGCGTGTAACGTGGATCAAATGCATCCAGAAATCCAAAAGGACCATAATCGATGGTAAGACCCAAAATGCTCATATTGTCAGTGTTTAACACACCGTGAGTAAAACCAACCCCCTGCCATCTGGCAACCAAGGAAGCAGTACGCTCAGCAACCTCTACTGCCCAAGCTGTTAAAAAACCATGATGGGAGCAAAAGTTCAGAAAAACAACTAATTAAGTATGATGTGCAAGACGTCTATCAGAAACTATTTTCGGAGTGGCAGTACGGGTAGATGAGAGAAAAGACCAAGGTTCAGTACAATAGTCGTAACCACATTTGGTACAAACCTAGCATAACATATTTAGCACTAAAACTTTACAAGCTAAACAGAAACTGGTGATGTATCAAATCGTCTCTTTTCTTTTCTTTTTTTCATTCTGTGAAACACAATGACTAAGTTCTATTAATATAATAAGATGGTCCCTGTGTAATGTGCTCCAGCATGGACCACAGTATCAACAGCAGACATCTGATTTGAGTCTTCACTCAGTTCCATGAAGAAACTCTATGGATGCAACTTTAAAACAAGATATTTCGTCCCTATTCGTATTAGCTTTTAACAGAACCTGAAGCCATTTTTATTAGTCCAAAGTGTACATTGCATACAAGAGAGATACCATCCCATCTTAATCACTTTCCATGCCCAATATGGGAGCTCACCACACTACTAACTTGGCCGGAATACAAAACTTCCTACAAAACTACTGAACCAATTAGGACTCTGCAACTGTCAACTGAGTGTACTAAATAGGTGTTTGGCATCTAAGTCAATCCAAATGGTTTTTCTAAAGAAGAAAAAAGAAAATTGAACTTCTATAGTTACGAATGCAGGCATACATGAAGGAAATGTATGGAAGCTAAATCCTAAATAAGTGCTTCAATCCTAAATCAACCCAAATGGTTTTTCTAGAGAAAAATGAAAAATAAACTACCATAATGCCATGGGATAAGACCATAGGAAGGTGCACAACATGAGAAAGTTATGACCAGTAAACTTATACAACACTTGTAAACTGAAGTTCCGATTCATTACGCTTCCACAATAAGAAATAGTTTATCCTGTCTTATTGAAAGTAAATTAAGGCACCAGCACCAACACCTTGACTCCAAAGAAAAAATTATTACCTGCATACTTGTTAGATGTCAGATCAAGAACTTCTTCGTTGCCTGTGTTGAAAGATAAACTCTCGCTTCTACTCATGTTCTCTATATGAGGAAAGTGATGCCTAATGGCATAGTCTGCAAGAGCACGAACAATTTCAAGGTCCTCCTTTTCTCTAGAGGCATGTATTTGGTATGACCCAAAACGCAGAAAGGATGGAGAAACCCTGCAAACAATTGCACCAGGCTCCTCTTTTGGATTGCCACTGCAAATGAAGACATGAGGAATTTCTTTTAAGAAGAGAATAAGAAGAACATATATTCCTAAAAAATTCATCCTTTCCCCGACCAAGATATTGATATCTTAGCATACGATCAAACCGAGAAGGTTCTTTTATCTCAAAGACTAAAGAGAAATTATCCAGTAAAGATGGTGTATGGTTCTCGTAGTAAAACATGATTAGGTAGAAAAATACTCATTGCATAGAGTTCTAATTAACATACTCATAGAACATGTCACGCGTGACAAATTTTCCTGTTGTCACAAGACAGAGAGCTCGTGTTGTTGGAATTCCAAGATTATGCATTGCTTCACTGCAAAGGAATTCCCGAATGCTACTACGAAGCACTGCAAGGCCATCTGCAAACCGACTGTAAGGAGTCTTTCCAGCACCTTTAAGCTGAAGTTCCCACCTTTCAGACTTAGAATTAAGAACCTCCCCAAGAGTAATAGCCCGTCCATCTCCCAACTGTCCAGCCCACATGCCGAATTGATGTCCACCATAGCATTGAGCATAGGGTAACCTGCATAAATAAAGCAGTTACGATCCAGTTGTTGATGAAAATTGACAAGCACAAATGTGAGCCTCATAACATAATATTCAGAGAAGCACTTACGATCCCACCAAGGGAGACGCCCCAGAGAATAAAAGAGGGAAATCTGGCCTTTCAAATCTGTAACTCCAAATAAGGTGGAAAATTAGTCCCATGAACCATGACATACCACAAGTGCAAAACATATGTACTCATCATTCATCAGAGTGAAGTACTATGGTATATTAGTCAAGGTTTAGGTACAGCAAGTCCGAAACCAAAGCAGTCATACAAGATGCAAAACACATGTACAAAGGAAACAATAACCCCAGCTAAATATCAGAACTCGAAGAAAAGAAAATTTCAATCAATAACACGAATCTTAAAAAACATGTGAAAATTTAGCAACTCCAAATGTATAAATTATCTGGGGCACTAATTTACCATATTTCCAGTTACAAGTTAAAATGGTAGTGTCATGTTATTTACACACTGATCTAATTTCCTAAAGTACCAACCATAAGGTTCTTGTGTAGAGGTAGAAACAGATTCAGGTTCCAAGGACCATCAAAACCATTATCCATAATATATGCTGTCAAAACACCAGTTTTTCTTTCTTTCTGATACCACCAAACACTCTTAAAATAAAGTTTATTTTCTCATCCATGTTCTATAAAAGCATTAACAGTTGATGTTCCCGGGAGCACAAGAAACAAGAACACTCACTCTGTAGGATCCAAATCAAGAAACTCAGCAACGGATTCTGACCATGCAACAAGCTGAGGATTTTCAACTTCAGCTGACGGGGACACTTTCGTATAACAAGCATGCAACACCTGATAATCAAAACCCAGAATGCATAACATCAAATTACAACATAATACCCCATCAGCTAGTAAAAATTTCAAATTATAGCTCAAAGCAAGAGATCTATCACAATAAACACTATCATGGCACTGCTCCACAGCCAAATTAAGTGAACTTGATAAGAAGTAGCTCTCGGACTACCACGATTCTAATTACAACGCATCGCCATCACCCCCTCAGCTAGTAAAAATCAAACTGGAGCTCAAAGCAAGAAATGAAATCACAATCAAACCTATCAATGGTACAGTTCCATAGCCAAATTAAACTAACCCAACTAACAACACCCAAACTGTCAGCCACTCAGCAATTTCTCGATTGAGTAAGTACAAATTCCAAAGCAGTTATGCATAAATTTAACAATTTTTCTGATTTGGGCATGAAACAAAAGAGTAAATGCAAGCCTTTAACTAGTACACACACAGACCGCACATATGTTTCAATTTCTTATTTGGTTTTCCTCCACTTTCTCAGCAACCAAACAGAACCCAGTTCACAACACACAAATCGTAAGTTACTTGGCCATTTCTCGATTGAGTAACTACAATTTACTAAGCATTTATGATTAAAGTTAACAACTTCTCCGATTTGGGTACGAAACAAAAACGCAAGTGAAAGCCTTTAGCTAGTAACAAACACACACCCAATATACACGATACACTTTCCTTTCCTCCATTTCTCAGCAACCAAACAGAAAATAACCCAAACATCAAAACAGAAAAGAAAAACAAGGTAACCTCTCGCGGAATCGTATCGGTCCGAGGATCACCAGGCAGCTCTCTGGTAAACGAGTTGTCCCAATTCAGATCTTCGAGCTTCAACCTAACCCTCTGAGTGTAACTTACACCGTTGCTTTCATTCTTGCAAATCTTCTCATCGCCGCCGTCGCTGGCCAAGCTCTGATTCTGAAAATCATGTGTCACGGAGTCGACCGACGCGGCGGCCTGCGGCGGGGGTGAGTCCATGGGTGCTTGCTGTTGGCTGCGGCCGGAGCTGAGGTTGCATGCGAGGAGGGGCAGCCTGGGAATTTCGAAGTGATTGGAGGGGTAAAATGGGAATTTGTAAGGGCGACGGCGGAGGTTGAGGGCGGTGGAGAGAGAGAGGCGAGGGAGGGGAAGTGTGGAGAGTGAGGAGAAATGCGAAATGATTTGCATTTTTCTTCTGTTAAATAAAATTTTGGGGTTTTTTTTTGCTTAAAAGTACAATTTTGTCATAAAATAAAACAATTTAAAAAAATAATAAATTCAAACTACATAAATAAATAAATAAAATTAAATGCATTGTAAATAAATGACTATGATTCACCCACACATTATCCTCCTCCCCTCCTCCCGAAATTTAGTGAGACAAAAGCAGCAATTGACGACTATGAGCGGGCTTGGCAGCAATGCATCTCTCGTTAGGATATGAGTAGGGTGATCTTACTTATTAATAAATAATCAAATCTATGATTGTGTTTGCACAATGCATGATTGGTTGCAAACACTGTTGCATTTACTATTGTTATACTGTGAACTTGTGACATGTATTCAAGGAGAAAAACCCTATTGTGTCTCAAGTAGAGAGGTTGTTTGTAGTTTTACGTTTCTTGCGGGATAATTTTAGTTGCTTTTAATTAATTTAACCTGTTGGTTCTAATTATCACACTTATAAAACTCTACTTATGGCTTCGTTCCCACTATGGTGATGGCCACCAATCTCTACCTTAGTTTAATGGTTAATCGGGTTGAGTGTGTCAACTGTTTTCAGTATCGTCGCCATAATCATCACCATTGCTGCCACCACAACCAAAACTGCCATCGCTACCGCCATCGTCATTGCCACCCCTCTACCACCATTGTAAACTATACATCCCAACAACCACTCTTCGCTATTGGTACCTAACCATACTTTCACAATTTTTGTTGTCATAACCATCATCCCCGTAGGCCCACACCGCCAGTGCTACTGCCATTGCTACCACTGTCGTCACCACAACCTACAACTACATCCACCAACCTACAACACCGCCGCCATCACCACCACCACCATTGTCACACTAACAACGCTATAATTGTTGCCATTATCGCTGCCACCTCTACAATCCAACCACTTTATTATGGCGCTACCAATACACCCGCATTATTGTCGGTGTCATCGCTGCAACTACCTTGTCGTCTTTGTCGTTGCCACCACCCCCATACAATGTATGTTGTATCATTATGTACCATGCTTTTACACCAGTTTTCATACTCACAAACTTTTAAAAATACAGTTTATCAAACACTCAACTGGTTTATTTTATAGTTGATTATCTCAAAGAACATGAGAAGTAGTTTTTTTTTAAAAGCACATTAATTCCAAACTAGCGCTTAGTTTGCTAACATGGCTCGTATGTGAGACCTACATTTGAGTGCCAGGTGGGTACTCGAAAAAAAAGAAGATAATGCTATCTACATGCTCATTTTTACTTCTCACATATTTTTCTCAATTTTTCAGTCATCGGATCAAATAAATAAAATAATAAAATTTGGTAAAGGTGTGTATGAGATAAAGAATGAGTGTGTGAATAGCACTATTGACACACCCCGACCGAGATCAGGGCGTGCTGGCCGTCACGTGGAAGTGACGTAGCCACGTGCACAGTGCGGAAGCTAATAAAATAGTAATACAAATAATGCGAGTAAATAAAAACTAGCAACATAAGGTGATAGAAACAAGTGCTAGCGTAGGTGAGACACAGATCCAGAGCAATAAGTCTACAGCAATCCAAAAGAAAATAATGCGACAACAGTACACCCGAAGGTGACCCTACACTGGTGATCGTCTGTTAGAAATGCCGGGAAAGCCCTCTGGGAAACCACCGAACTTGCTAGACAACTAGAACCTGGAGGGGCGCAAAACAAAAGCGTGAGTGGGCAAAAACAAAGTTTTTCGAAAACCATTCAACAAATAAGTTCTAACCCCTCGCCGTAAAACCTGTATACCTCCCAGAAAATAAACATATATACGTATATATAGATATGCCAATCATGCTCAAGAATATGCCATGTCGAAACCTCAGAATGAAATGCAAGTGCTCAAGTATAAATCATATCAATAACATATAGTCTGGCAACCGGAGTCACCTAACGTGACCTGTACGGCTGCATATAGAGCTCAAATCTCAAACTCAATACTAAACCTGCCCACGAGTCGGAACCACCTAAAGTGGTCTGTATGATAGGCTTGGGTGTAATACATATAAACGCTCTAGTGCTACGATCACGTGAAGGCTGGGCGAATAATCGCGGGTCACCTACGAGTCGGAACCACCTAAAGTGGTCTGTACGACAGAACTGTGCACCTAACTTGGATCCAAGGTGAGCGTGTGATGCGGGAGGTGAACATCACGTGAAGGACTGTGCCCTACTCTGGGCGGGAGCACTAACACCGGGGGTGCAGATTATGAGCTCACTAAGCATTTCGTATCGCTACTGAATTTAAACATGAATAACACTTACCTGGCACTTACCTGTGTGTCCACAACACCAAATATGCATACATATATATACCCGATTGATAATGCAACTAACGATGTATAAACAATGATAATGTAATGCATGGCATATAACTAATAAACATTTAAATCAATTTCTGGGAAAATATAGTATATAGGTATATACGGAAAACCAAAAGCCCACTCACTGGTATGTGGAAGGGTCGTAGCCCCCCTGCCTCGAGTGACCATGCTCGTCCTCGGGATACGTATCACCTATATGCGAAACTACAAAAACGTTAATTTTAAAGCACATAACCTACTTTTCGTAATAACTTCTCATACATTGCTCAAATGGGGTGTATGAATACACCAACGTGATCTACTCAACCTCAGGAACATCCCCATATTTTTAGAAAAAATATTCCGTTAGTTCTAACGGATTCCGTCAACGGCGTCAGGAATATTCCGTCAGACTTGACGGAATATTCCATCTTCTTTCCCGGCGAACCTCCGGCGCCGTCGCCGGCGCCGGAAAACTGGAAAATTTTCAAACTTCGATATTTCGCTCGTTTTTCACCCAAATTTGACAAAATTGGTACCAAAATGAAGCTTAGAACTAGGGGAACACAATTATACCACTTTTAAGGGTTAAAAACTACGAAATCTCACATGTCAAAACAACCCAACTCTGGCCAACTTCCAAACCAGTGATCCCGACGTCCAAATCCTTCAAATGAACTACTCCGAGCCTCCTTGGGACCCCACCAAGCTTCCTACAAGCTTGAAATTTCCTAAAACGTGAGAAATCACGTGTGCATGAATAGTACCCCAAATCGGGCTTCGTGGAATCGACGTGAAAACGATAGTGTTCTTACCTGAAAATGGTACGGTTGGACTCCCATGAGCCTCACGAGTTTGAATATGTACTCAGTTTCTTCGATCTGTGGAGGTTTAGTGTGCGTGTGTGTGTGTTCGTACGTTTTCGAAGGAAAAAGGGAAGGAATGGGGCTCGGGACAGGTGCAGAGAAACAGGGAGAAAGGTTGTGGTGTGTGGGAAGGTGTGTGTGGCTCCAAACATGCCAACAAAACCCCAAAACAAACAATAAACGTAAAGGAATCGAACTAGGGGCAAAATAGTCTTTTCACACGTACGTTAAAATGTTTCTGGGACGGGCTGTCACAACTATGCTAAAAACATAAAAATAAAAATTATTGAGAATTGTTATTGGCACTTCAAAAATCTCATAACTTTCTACATTTGGAAAGAAAAATACATTTGTGAGGAGTGTAAAATGAGATTTTTGAAGTACCAATAACACTTCTCAAATTATTAATTAACATAAGTAAAAGAAAAACCATCAGCCAATAGGAAACACGGAACTGAAACTGAATTATTAACTGAAAACATTGAGGCGCCACAAGAACTAGTTTGAAGTCCGCGACTTCCCTCCCGACCTATCTCCAATCTCCAATCCCTCCGCCGGAATTCAATTTCTTCGAATTCACACTCCAAGTCCAATCCCCACTCTTTTTACCCCACAACTCTTCGAAATTCTAGTTACGCCCCACAATTAGAACAGGTATTCCATTCCCATTTCGCTCCCATTGACGTCAATCGATCGTCACCGCTCTTGGGGCCCTAATTTCAACTTCTTTGAGGTTTTGGGACCGTGCTGTCCTAAAATTGGGTCAAATTTTGCGAATTTATCTGTTTTGGAGGGTACCAGTAGGTACAAGTTCAAGTTTTCGATGAAATTGATCGAATTTCCGACGTGGGTTTGCTGAATTGATTGGGTTTGACGTGGGTTTGCTAGGGTTTTAGCGAAAGTCTTGGTTTTGAGGAGCGGTGATGGACTACGAACTCTCAGATAGCAGTGGTAAGCTAAGTTGAATTTGCTTATCTGTTTTTCAATTTTGATTTGTATGTATTTTTGTTTTTCTAATGTGTAATTTATTGGCTCTCAGAGTAATTTTGACTCAAATTCGTGAATTTGGGTTTGATTACTGCTCTTGATGTTCGTTTTTTACTGTGAATTCATTATTTTTGTGGGATTTCCTTGAATTTGTACTACTTTGGTCTACCATGGTTGAATTCGAAGAAAGTTTATTGTCATGTAGTTTGGCTTGTGTTCCGTCTTGTGCTTCGCCTTTAATTGTAATGTAGTGTACCCGACTTGTGCTCGGAGGTACTAGGATTTTGTTTTTGGCTTTGTTCTTTCTTTTAGTTTGTATAAGTTGGTTTGGAAGCACCATGTAAGAGTTACACGTTCTCCCACAACATGTAATTTGGTGTCATTATGTTCTGGAGATTGATTCCGATTCGGGAAATCCCATTCTTCCCATCTTTAAGTTGGTCTTGCTTAGTGTTTTAAACTTTGTGTTTTGCATTCTGAGCACTGGGTGAACGCCCGAATGATATTTACTTTTTTGTGAGCAGTGCTTGGAATTGTTTCAGTTTCATCCTTTGAGAAAAGTCACTTGTAACTCTCCTCTGTGGAATTTTGTCAATGGTAGTTAGGTCCTATTATTCCGTTTCTAGCCAAGGTCACTGTGTAGGAGAAAAAGGCTGATGGTGCGAGAAAAGTAACAGATCGGCATTAAGTTAAAGAGTTTGTTATATATTGGTCACGTTTTGTGTGTTTGTCGTTGGTTTGTTTTATTCAGAAAAGTTGGCAATTAAGGCTGAAAATTATGGCTTATATTAGTTTAACATATTTTAACAAAAGGATGCGTTAGTTTAGTGTAGGAATAGTGAAAGATGCATTTTGGGCATGAGAGTGATTATGTTTCTGTTATAAATACCTGCAAAGCTGTTTTGTTCCGTTGCATGACAACAATGAGAAAAGCAATAGTTATTTTTCCGAATTAGCAAAATATTTAACATTGTAACCAAGGTATCTTTCTTTTTCCTTTTTCTTGTTTATTTAACATTGGTACTACTCTTGGATGCTAAAGCAACATTTTTAGGGGACTGTGCATGCATCTAGAACCCATCTTCTGTATTATCAGAAAATGTTGATGTGATTTACAATTTTAGTTCTCTTTTCGCTAGTGTCACGATACATTTGAGGAAGGTATGCATTCTTACGTGGTTTGTCTGGAATATAAGATCCATATTTCCATATACATATAGTTTGTGCATACTTTGTGAGGCACAGATACAAGAAATAGCCTGCTAAATATGTTGCGTGCATATAGACATGTATATAACTGAAAAAGGTGGCTATTGGCGGGGACAAGGCCCTTAGAAATGAAAGGGATTCCATGGTTTCCTATTGCAAAGTTCTTGAAAGACCTAATAGACTTGTTACTGAAGCTAGAAATAATAGTTTGCTATGTTCTGAAACATTTGCAGGAACGGATGATGACCTTCCGCCGTCTCATCAAAATAGGTTTCAAAGAGGTGGCCGAACTTCTGGGAATGGAAGGTCAGCAGCCGTCGGTTCTGCTCCATTATCTAGGATGCATGGTGACATGGAAATCCAGATTCACCGCATTGAGCAAGAAGCATACTGTTCAGTTCTAAGGGCGTTTAGTGCTCAATCTGATGCCCTCACCTGGGTAGCTGTTTGATTAATTATTCGCAGTTTTTCTTCCGCTTTTCTTTTGGATCAAAAGTATGATTGTGTTAACTCAGGCCTGAAAGTCAGTTCTTATGTACTTTACAGGATAAGGAAACTTTAATTACGGAACTTAGAAAGGAGCTGAGAGTATCTGATGAGGAACACAGAGAACTTTTGTCCAGGGTCAATGCCGATGACATGATCCAGAGATTAAGGTCTGATTATATTATGCCATGTTGGTTTGAGCAGCAAATACATTTGGATAGCTCTGCATTTTTTTTATGAGAAATGTTTTACTGTATGCTATTAGGGAATGGAGAAAAACAAGTGGGGTTCAACATGGTACACTTAATGCTGCTCAGCCTGTTCATGACCCCCTACCTAGTCCAACTGTTTCAGCATCACGCAAGAAACAGAAAACATCACAGTCCTTATCCCTCGGTGCTCCAACTCCTGCATTGCCTCCATCCATGCAACAATCCTCTGCAGCTTTGAGACGAGGTCCTCCTCCAGGACCTCGGAACAAGAAACCAAAATCTGTAAGTTGAAATAATCCTGGGTTAAGAAAATGGTGCAATGCTATTCATATATTCTTGGATTTGTTTTTCCCTGTTCTTTAATGGAGTTTGTTGCCCGCTTTTGAAGTCCTCACAGTACCCTTCCACAAATATTCCTGGAAGGCCCCAAGCCACTAATCGAGGTCCTGCCGGTGCCTTTGTGGAAAATGAGCCTGCTGAGGGTGAAACTGATGATCCGTTAGTAGGAAGAAAAGTTTGGACAAGGTGGCCTGAAGACAATCACTTCTATGAGGCTGTTATAACTAATTTCAACCGTGCTGAGGTATGCTCTTGCTGTGAATTCATCTGAACCTGAGTAAGCATTTTTTAATTTAGCAGTTTTGACCACACAACTCCAATAAAAATCTTCGTGAATTCCAACAATTCTCAAATGTTGACAGGGGCTACATGCTCTGGTTTATGATATTGGTACAGTGGATGAGACATGGGAATGGGTCAATCTAAAAGAGGTATACTGCTATTGATTGTTGTTTCTTTCGTAGGGCTTTAATCCTTTTGTTTACCAAAGATATATTCTTTGTCTCATAAAATATTTAAATTTCAAATCTCAAAAATCAAAGTTTTTATTTTTGTTTTTGCACATTATGACAAATGAGTTTGTGCGGGTTTATAGCACTTCAGGAGAATCTGAGGTACTTTGCTTTTCTGTGCTTGTTTTTGCAGATATTTAAACTTAAATCTGTACTCTATGCTAATTTTTTCAATTCCTTAACCATTTTATTCATAATAAAGCTACAAATGCAGATTGATTTTGAGTTACCTCATTATCAGCACGTAAATCATCATGTCAAAAGTTTGTGCTTTTTGATATTGAGCAGTGTTCTTATATATTTTACCATGGGTCCATTTGATAACCATTTAGTTTTTAGTTTTTAGTTTTTAGTTTTCACTTTTTGTCCTTGGGATGTGGAGAAAGTAGGGATGAACGAAGGTGGTGGGAGATCGAATACTTGCTTAACATTGTACTGACAGTGTAATGGGTTGTGGACCTTGTGGCCCATTAGATTGTGTTTGTGATTTGCCTTGTGAGCTCATTTCCCGATCGCTTTTTGCTAATTGTTGTTGTTCCTTCTAATGATATAGATATCTCCTGAAGATATTCGGTGGGAAGCTGATGGTCCTGGGATTTCTCGTAAAGGCAGTCGACCTGGACCTGGACCTGGCCGAGGGAATAAAAAGTCCACGGCACGTGGCGGTGCAGTTTCAGGTGCAGGAAGAGGTAGAGGGACTGCAAAGGGTTCCAAGAAGGATTTGCCTCCGCAACTAAATGGCATTGGCAGGAAGGCAATGAGCGATATTGAAATACTTCATACAGACTCGTTGATTAAAGAGGTATAAGTATGATGATTTAAGTTTTTCCTTCCCCGCTTTTCCTCCAACTACGTGGTGGTAACTTGTTTTTCCCGCTTTGCTTGATACTACAGGTGGAAAAGGTTTTCAGAGCCAGCCATCCTGACCCCATGGAGATTGAGAAAGCCAAGAAAGTTCTCAAAGTATGAATTCAAGCATCTTTTATGCTTTATTTGCGTGATGTTCTTTTATTGTCGGGATTGTAATGGTTTATATAAAACGCAGGAGCATGAACAGGCACTGGTCGATGCAATTGCAAGACTCGAAGATGCATCTGACGTTGAAAGCGGTAATAACTAATTGCATATAACCCATGTTCTATAATACATAATAAAGCTCCACTGCCTTATGTTGTATCTTTAGTCCTTATTAGTCAGATTTGACTTGGTACTTACTGTGTACAACTTTACAGTTAAACTTTGTGTAATTTTTAACATCAAGGTCATCTCGCTGCTGTGTTACGTATATATTTTTCCAAAAATTACAATGGCTGTATTATGTATTATTGCAGTGAATGTATCTCTGAAGCAGCACGGCTGCGCAACGTCTTATTAACTTTTGCTGATGACCAGTGTGCCATTTTTCTTCCTTCTTTGGCTTCAAAACAGATGAACGTACATTCTCCCAAAGACTATCACTAGACCAAGAACGAGGATGGAGAAAACGGCAGTATGACGAAATGGCTGAAGGTCGGGCAGTTGATGGTTCAAATGGCAACAAAATGACCAGAGACGGCAGAATTGCATCCGATGATCAACGTTTTGAGAGCGACGACATATGATATATGCCTGCTTGTAGTATTTGTGCCATATTCGGATTTGATGTTGAATCAAGTGAATGATTAGTGTAAGCGTTAGGCTTCGTTTCAGTTTTAGTTTAACCTTAATTATGTTTTCGGGGTTGTACTGGATGACACTTGACTGTAAAGATTGATTTAACGACTCTCTTTCTGTCGTATTTGTTGAGACAGCAGCTTAATTTTACACCGAAAGCACATAGCAAACCAACTAAGCTCCTGCAAATTACACACGATTACAAGTTAGCATATACATACAACTGCAGCACACTGCAATGGGAGAGAATCTGATCGCTGCGGAGAGCTCCGATCAGTTCTGAAATAGAACAACTCCATTACACATGGTTGATTATCTACAATGATGCAATGAATTCAAGGATAAGATTCACCATCTGTGCATCATAAGCAGGGCCTTCCATTTGGAAGTGGCCTGCTCCTTCAATCAGGTGTGTTTCAACACGACCGGCTGCAGAACTTAGCTTGTTCTTTAACTGCTTCACGCTCGTGAACCCGTCCTGTGTCCCCATTACGAAAAGTTTGGGTTTCGAGGATTGTAGTATGGCTTTGTGGTGTCTCCCGAAAAGGATTGAGGCAAGCATGCCGAAAGGATACCCCAGACTAACATAGCCCACGACTTGTTCAACCTGATCTACCGCCGAGCCTGCAATCGGGGCACCTACACCATAACATAGGGAAATTATAGAACATATGAGGAAATTATGTTACCCCCAGCTCGAATGATCATAAAACGAACAACAGACGGGACTATGAATAACATCTTATATTTTTCCGACCATGTCTACAACAATTATGTGCGGTTCATACCAGAAAGATCCTAGATCATGCTTCATAGTTTACCACAAGATTATTTGCAGAAAAAAAAACCATCTATTTCTCACCAAAACTGATTGACCTTGTGATTTTACTTACGTATTGATTTTCATATTGCAATTAGTAGAGAGCATAAACAACACATCGATAACCAAAAATCGCAATTCAGAACAAGAAGTTAAGGAGCAGCAGTGAGAGGCTGTTCGAAATTACAACGACGCTAGACTTTATCCAATCATAGCTCAAGTCCTTCACAATTACTAGAAACTTAGGCTTCTCATCATTTATCATCTTTTACAACATTTACAATCTCCAGTCGAGCTAGAGAAACCCATCATAGTTGCACATAACATTTTTCATCATACTTATATTCGCTTTGAATGTGATCAAAATCCAAACTTTTGAATGATCGAAGGACAGTTCGATCAGCAACACGAAAGTCAGAAATACTCCAAACAACATTACCAAATGAAATCCCAACTTCATCACACTTAAATGGGATAACTAACATTACCAATTAAATCCTAGCCTCATATCATCAATTCTCCCTCAAATCCAAAGCCTTCTTTAATTTTTCGACGACGCTTCAGAAAGTAATTAGTTGTTATCTATGTAACACTCTGATCACTTCGCAAACTAATATCCAAATTACAGATCCACAAAACCATTCACCAAACCAATCAAAGAAGCAATCTTTAAACCACCACAAGCTAATACACAATCCACAGATCCAAAAAATCATCTACATAAAAACACACCCTTTAATTTATAAACAACATGCTTAATCCAATAAAAATTGCAGAAACATATTCTAAAAGAGCACAAAAATTCAAAATTATTATACCTGCAGAAGAACCCACCAACAAAATCCTGTCAGCTGATTGATTCTCAGAAACCCATTTGCACACAGCAATCACATCCTTAATTTCTGCAAACCCAGTGAGAGAGGCCCTTCCTGTTGACCTCCCAACCCCTCTCATGTCAAAGGTCAGAGCTTTATAGCCTCTGTCTGCCAACCCAGCTGCTATTCCTCTCAACAGGCCTTGGCAGCCGCCAAGGACGGAGTATGGGTGCACCAGAACCACCACAGGGCTGCCCTTCTTGATCTCTTCTTCTTCTCCGGGTTTGAAGAGCTTTGTGCTGAGCTTGACTCCATCGCTGGTCTCAACTGTGCAGCGCTCCACCGTACAGTTTGACATCAGAGGAAGAGAGAGAGAGAGGAAGTTGTTGGGGTAGCTGGTGAGTGTTTTTTGGTGGATGAGAGTGCCAATACTGGTACACCTGGACTTGGGATAGTTTTCTAAAACCTTGCTTTTCGGAACATAATAACCCGAGTCTCTCTGTAAAACTCATAAATTTTAAAAATCATACGTATATTGTTCTAAAAAAAAGAATCATACGTATAATTATCAAAACTAAGGCATTAATATTAAACCAGTTAATTCAAGAACACTTGTATATTTTTATTAAAGAATACATTTATATCACAATAAAACTCAAATATAGTTAGTATGATATAATATTCTCATAAGAAAAAACAAACGAGCTCATCCAAGGTTTGACAAAAAAATAAAACAGCTCATCCAAGGGAGGACACTCTAACATGAACAAGTTGGGTGAATAAATCTACGCTCAAGTACAAATACACGTGAAGGTGGTGCAAGGCACATCCCACTTCAGGCTTGAAAGCTAAATGCAACTAGTAAAGGCTGGAACTACATAAATCCAAATTAAGCATAACGTGTAGTGTGAACATATACGTGAAGTTGGTCATGATCCCAGACAGTACTATAGATATCAGTTTAACATACATGATGAGCTAATAAAAGATGTATGATCATGCCATAATAATGTTTACAAAACACATAAATCATAACGTCTTCAATATATAAAATATTTGCATTCGTTGAGTAAAACATTGTCATGATAACATGATATTTCATAAAAACCCTTTCAAAAATCATATATCTCGTGTATAGGTTGAACCTAAAAACCCACTTACTAATACATTCTTGGATCGTAACTGTATTGCCATGTCTAGCCTCAAAATAAGTCTCTCCTATATGAAATCACTATATCAATCATTATTAAAACAAATGATTAATACAAATAATCCACCATCAATTTTTTGAAATCCAACGGTCACAAAACTCTCAACATGCTCACAAGGAAGTTCGGGAACTTGTCCTGAATGTGGCCCAATTTCTTCTTTTCTATTTTCTTGTTCGAGGGCTTAATTTCTTGTTTAATCGACAAGCTAAAGAGGACTTAAATTTCAGGCAAATAGTTTACAATCAATGCAGAACACGTTTTGTTCAAAGGGTGAATTATGAAAGTGCTTTTGAGTCATAGTCCAAGGTGGCTGTGGAAAACTTGGTATTGTTGACAATTCTGAAGACCAACCAACCTGATGTTACTCCTGAGTCCTGTAGCTCCTCATGACTGAAGAAATATGAGGTTCCAATTCCAAAATCAACTGGCAATGCGGAGAGTGACCAACCGTGAACGAACTCAGCATTACAACACGACCGGCAGTGAGGATATGATGACTTGTACCACATCGGAAAGTTAAGGAATATTCTTTCATGGGCTTAGTAGGAGTTACAGCTAGTCCGTTAAACCCACTTAGTTTTAGCGTGGAACTTAAAGGCTAAAATCGTTTTTCACCTGGTCGGTGGGCAGATTAGCTAGGCAACAGGAATCATATACAGGTACATAGTACAACTCATGTGCTTTATATTCTTCGCATGCATCTGCCAAGAAGCATGATTCATGTTTCGATGTTTCTAGCCCTTATAGTCTAAACAAAGCAGTGTGTTATATATAACCAACTTGTGAGCAATCAAATATACAGACATGGCACTTCAAATTTCATATGGCCTCCTCTTCATATTTTTCATCTCAAGTTTCATAGCTACAACCCCCGCATGCCGAAAAATTGATCAACACTCTCTTCGGTCTTCATTTGATATTGATTCTTCCAGTTTAAACTGGTCTTCCAACGATTGTTGCCGATGGGAGGGCATCACTTGTGATATGTTTGGTAGGGTAACTCATTTGTTGTTGCCTTCCAAAGGTATCAAAGGTTGCATTTCTCGCTCTCTTGGAAACCTCACACATCTTTCGCATCTCAACCTCTCCCACAATATGCTTTCCGGTCCTCTTGAGGCTCGAATTTTTTTGACCTTGACTCGCCTTCAGATCCTTGATTTGAGCGAAAACAATTTATCCGGAAAACTACCATCATCTCTATCATCAAGTTATATCCAGATGGTGGATTTATCCAACAATCAGTTTAACGGAAGAATTCCATCTTCATTCCTCCAGCATGCCCGGAATTTGAGCAGTTTGAACGTCAGCAATAATCATTTTACAGGCCAAATACCATCCTCTATCTGTCTTCTTTCCTCTTTGCTTAGAGTCTTGGATTTCTCCCACAATATTTTCAGTGGCTCAATTCCTCTAGGACTAGGAAACTGTTCCGAATTGGAGGTCTTTCGTGCTCGCGACAACACTCTCTCAGGGTCCCTTCCTGCTGATATCTACAATGCTCAAGCCCTTCAAGAAATTTCATTATCTACTAATAGCCTTTTCGGACCCATAGGTGAGAATGTTGGGAAGCTCTCCAAATTAAAGCTCATGCACCTTCATTACAACAATCTAGAAGGTCCTCTACCGCCATCTTTGATGAATTGCACAAACCTTGTTGAAATAAATCTGGGATTCAACCGTTTTGGTGGGAATATCTCTGCGCTCGACTTCTCTAAACTTACTCAACTTAGTAAGCTAGATTTTATAAATAATGCACTCACTGGTATCTTACCAATAAGCCTTTACTCATGCAAGTCCCTCAAAGCACTTCGACTGGGTTCAAATGATTTCGAGGGACAAATCCAACCTGAGATTCTTCAATTGAAAAACTTGACCTTCCTCTCGCTTTTTCGTAACAGACTCACCAATGTCACAGGGGCAATGAAGATATTTACGCGTTTCAAAAGTCTCAGGGTGCTCCTTCTTTCAGAAAATTTTCGAAGTGAAGAAATGCCAGATGGAGATATAACTGTCGATTTCAGGTTACAAAATCTGTGTGTTTTCAGTTTATATGGCTGTCATATGACAGGTCAAATACCTGCATGGATTTCAAAGTTCAGGAAACTGGAAGTCCTGGATTTGTCTTTTAACAGACTCACAGGCACAGTACCTGGTTGGCTGGGGGCTCTTCCGAGTCTTTTCTTTTTGTTGTTGAATGACAACTTGATTTTGGGTGAATTTCCAAGAGAGCTTTGCGGACTACAAGCGTTAGTATTGCAAAAGCCTGCGAATCAAACGGGCCTTTGTTCTCTTGAGTTGCCCGTCTACTTCAAACGTGGTAATAATGCAACTGTGCTGTCTTCACAGAGCAAGTATGTGGCCAACATGCCAAGAGTAATCTCCCTCAGGAACAACAGTTTAAGTGGCAGCATACCCTTTGAGATTGGCCAATTGCATTATCTTCAACAACTGGATCTAAGCATCAACAACTTCTCGGGCAACATTCCAGACCAAATATCCAACCTCACAGAGTTGGAGAGATTAGAACTCAACAGTAACCGTCTGTCAGGTGAAATCCCATCATCGCTATCAAGTCTCCATTTCTTGTCTACGTTTACTGTTGCATACAATAATCTTGAAGGATCAATACCAGCCGGCACTCAGCTCCAAGGCTTCAATGCCTCTGCATTCGAAGGGAATCCAAAGCTTTGTGGCACCCCCCTTCCAAACCAGTGCTTGTCTAGTAATGGCAATGATGCAGATGAGAATGAGAACAACCAGGATTTGGACGACGATGAGGATCAGAGTCTATGGGTTGGGTTATCCGTTGCGCTTGGTTTCGTTGTAGGGTTCTTGGGATTCTGTTGCCCTTTGCTTCTCAAGAGGATGTGGAGAAATGTATATTTCCAATTCCTGGACAATGTTCAATTCAAGCTCTATATGATGTGGAGAAGGCTTAGAAGAAGGTACGACTCTTTTTGCGTTTTCTTTTTCGATTTGGTTTGTGATGTTTAATTCTTGTCCTTGTTTTAAACAGGAAACTGGATAGTGGAGCTGAGAGTACAAATTGTTCAGAATATGCAAGCAAAGGTGAATCTTTCATGGGCCCTGACAACTTCCAAACCACCTCTCACTTTAGTGTTCCAGTTAAAGCTCCCTGCCCAGAAGTTGAATAAATATTTTTGTCTATGAAGCATGGATATGTACGGATATGGATACGGTGATACGATACAACACGACACAGCGATACAAAAAATCTATAAAAATTAAGATACGATACGCTATGGATACGACAAATAAAAATATACATTTTAAAACATAATTTATCATTCAAATTCAAGTACATTTGAGTTGTTAGAGAAGAAAAGTTGGAAATCTAATCCTGCTTATGTACAATAGAAGAAGTGTGAGAGTCGTATTCATGGTTTTAATTAAAAGGAAGCTCATTGTATTCATCAACTTTCAATTATAGATATCTCATATTAATTTTCTCATCATCTCATCTTTTTTAAAAGTGTAAATGCATTCTAAAAGCTGGATAAGTGTATCCTAAGTGTAAGATATACGTATCCATCAAGTCAAATGCGTGTCCATTGACCAAGATACGTATCAGACAAGTATGCAAGAGTATCAAACAAGTATCTTATTCGATCAATATCGAATACAAAATACGCGACCAAACAGAAGTATCTATATATCATAGATTTTTGTGTATAAATTGAGCCAGAAATTCTCTGGTGCAAAATAACTATTAAAGACTAAGTTATAAATCACATTTTTAACCATAAAAATATTTACTTTTCTTCTAATGACTACTTCAATGATCAATCAGAGATAAATCACATGTTTAACCATAAAAATATTTACTTTTCTTCTAATTACTACTTCAATGATCAATCAGCTCTCTCTCTCTCTCTCTCTCTCTCTCTCTCTCTAATAAAGAAAGCAAAGCAAAACCATCCACACATCGCACCCTTCTTTCCTACCTCTCCCTTGCTACAGGGTCGGTCCTGAGATTTTGGAGGCCCTATGTAAGGCTCAAGTAGAGGCCCTTACAAGGACTAAATTTTGGTTGCTATATTTTCTTTTATATTTTTTTTTGTGTCTATAAATTGATATAAACGCAAAAGAAAATAAATAAAAAAGAAGCATGGTTTGGTGGCTATGTATCTGCATTCTTTATGTTTTTGAATTCGAAACTCCTTACTTTTTAAATACAAATAGTATGGTGTGGTGACTATGTACATATCATATCACCGTACATATATCATAATCAGAACAATTGATGCTCTTTATTATGAACTAGTTAAACAAATCACTGGTTATGATATTGTAGCATCTTATAATGAACTGTTAGTTTTTTGATTGCATTTTTTCTCACTCCCTAAAGTGAGGATGATTCTAACCCCCACTCGGTTGATTGTCATTAGATTAGTTAGAGTTCGAGATTTGTGTCTTAAATCAATTAAACCAAATTAATTTAACAGTAATCAATAAGGGATGAGCATCACCTGCTCACCTCCACTTTAGTGTTGTGAGCAAAGTTGTATTATATGTATGTATGTATGTATGTATGTATACATATATATATATATATATGGATGACTCTTCAAATAGAATGAAAATTAGATGATCCTTAAAAGTTAACCAAAGAATAAACGAATAACATGTATTCGATTAAATGATATCATTTATGGAAAGGGGGGGCTTTAAAGATTACATCTTCACACTTTTAAAGATTTTAATTAATTATGATATTCCCAATCATAAATTTATCATCAAAAGTTATCTTTTATAATTACGGAAATTAAACTACAAATATTAAAGAGAAAAGAAAAAATTAATGTAGTTCAAAAAAGGCCCAAAAACGGTTCTGCTGGGACTTAAACTCTTACAGAAGCAAATTTAAGTACCAGCGCTTAACAATTCCCCTAAGGCAACATTGTGAATTATGTTCACACTCTTTTTATATGTAGTACATTATTAAGGTTATTAAAATTCAGGGCGCCCTGTGCGGTCGCACGCCTGGCACCCCCTCAGGGCCAGCCTTGCCTTGCTACCCCTCGTCTTTGGAGTAGGATTATTTCCCCTCTTTTTTTCCCTCTTGTGACATCCCACATCGCCCAGGGAAGTGATCCTCGTCTTTGGAGTAGGATTATTTCCCCTCTTTTTTCCTTATTGTGACATCCCACATCGCTCAGGGGAATGATCCTTATATGTATATTCCCATCCCTACCTAGCACGAGGCCTTTTGGGAGCTCACTGGCTTCGGATTCCGTTGGAACTCCGAAGTTAAGCGAGTAGCGCGTGAGAGCATTCCTAGGATGGGTGACCCATCGGGAAGTTCTCGTGTGAGTTCCCAAAAACAAAACTGTGAGGGTGTGGTCGGGGCCCAAAGTGGACAATATCGTGCTACGGTGGTGGAGTGGGCCCGAGAAATGGTCCCCCCCGGGTGGGGGGATGTGACAATTTGGTATCAGAGCCTAACCCTGGCCGCGTGTGTGCCGATGAGGACGTCGGGCCCCTAAGGGGGGTGGATTATGACATCCCACATCGCCCAGGGGAGTGATCCTTATATGTATATTCCCATCCTTACCTAGCACGAGGCATTTTGGGAGCTCACTGGCTTCGGGTTTCGTTGGAACTCCGAAGTTAAGCGAGTAGCGCGCGAGAGCATTCCTAGGATGGGTGATCCATCGGGAAGTTCTCGTGTGAGTTCCCAAAAACAAAACCGTGAGGGTGTGGTCGGGGCCCAAAACGGACAATATCGTGCTATGGTGGTGGAGCGGGCCTGGGAAATGGTCCCCCCCCCCTCGGGTCGGGATGTGACACCTCTCCTCCTATCACAGTTAAGCCACCTCAACATCTTATAAGAGAGAGACAAAATAGAGAATGTGAGAGGAAGGGATGAAGGGGGATGGAAAGATAAAGGGAGAGAATCCTTGTCCCTTGTCTTTTCCAACCCATAATCATCAATTAGATCTCTGAATATTGGACTCTATCTTGACACAAGACCTAACGCTCACATTGCTGAACCAGCTTGCCAGAAAAATTGGGCAAAGTGTGGAACGATTCATGTTGGAACAAGGGTGTTTTACACATCCCTCCTCTTCCCCCCGTATGTTTTTTGACCTTCCTTTCAGGTGTGGTTGCGGATGTTGTTGTTCTTGATGAATTGCTTGTGTGCAACACTCTCAAATCTAGTTTTGGTTCAAGTGCTCTTTTTAGTTTGGGGCAATCTCTTCCTTCGCGGATGATGCGGCAGCGGTGGAGGCTTGCTTTTTGCTGCTCGAAATTAAGGTTTTTTCCTGTTGCCAACGTGTCGAAGTATATGTGGGTCTCCCTTTATGTCTTGGGGTGTAACTCTTATTTTGCTTAAGTCTGTCTACTCTATTATGTCTTACTCTGTTTATCTAGGGTTTTGTGTTTGTTTGAACTTAGACTCATCTATCACAAATTGTAATATTCCCTTTCATTAATAAAATTTTATTTTCGATAATAATGAACCAAAAATGTTTAGGTCACATAACATATCAAACTATTCGGTAAAATCTCCTTGATTTTCATAAGTTGTGCAATCATGTTGGTTAAGAACAAAATTGAAACTAAGAAAAGGGTCCTGATTGAATTGGAGACTACTCATCAGAAATCCAAAATCTATGTATATGCAGAATCATTGAGAACTGTTTATATTTTTTTTCTGAGAGTAAAAAAAGTTTTCTCTTCTTCTAGTTTGCATGGGTTGAAAGCCGGAAGTTGTTGAACAAATCCCAACAAGAGTAGAAGCCGAAAATTGCAGATCTCCAACTTTCGCAAGAAAAGACGGTTTAGGAAATGGGTGGCAGTAGCACCTTAATCCTGCAAATTGGCCATTGCTGGAAACATGAAAACAATCTGGAAATCTGGGAAAACGTAAAACAAAACGGTTCACGATTTTTACTTTTTTCATCAAATTATCTTGTTAACGTACGTAGCATGGCACATTTTGGAAGAAACATGTTGCTGCAACAACGTAACAGTTTCTTCTGTTAATTTTTTTGGCAAACAAATGTCTTGATTTACAATTTGTTGATGTCTCGAGGTACTGAAGAAGTTGAGGTCATACCATGTCCCTCCTCTCATTTATGTAGGACTTATTCTCAACGTGCTTCTCACGTGTGGTGAATTTTCAAGCCTAACACGTAAACAACATAATGGGATGACGTGAAACGCATGTGACCGTTTAACTTCACACATGGGACAATCGGCTCTGATACCATGAAGAAGTTGAGGTTCCTCTATAAAACCAATTGAAAATATAGGGAATAGCCCAACTTACTTAGAAGTCCATGCAAGGTTCCTCTTCCATCAATGTGAGACTATTCTCAACACGTACTGCCGTTTTTCCTACTCTGCATTAGTGTAACTGTAACATATTATAAAGCATCTTACCCAGCAAAAAAGATAAACAAATGCCCCGTTACTTTACCTTGATCATGACTTAAGCAAACCCATTGAGTCCAATCTGGTAAGCGAAGAAAAATCAACTTAGGTAAGTGGCATGTGATGTCAGTGCAATTTCAAAGCATTCTCGTAAAATCAACTTAGGTAAGTGGCATGTGAAGATATTCGGTGGGAAGCTGATGATATCCTGGGATTTCTCGTAAAGGCGGTCGACCTGGACCTGGCGGAGGGAATAAAAAGTCCACGGCACGTGGCGGTGCAATTTTAGGTGCAGGAAGAGGTAGAGGGACTGCAAAGGGTTCCAAGAGGGATTTGCCTCCGCAACTAAGTGGCATTGGCAGGAAGGCAATGAGCGATATTGAAATACTTCATACAGACTCGTTATGCCATATTCGGATTTGATGTCGAATCAAGTGAATGATTAGTGTAAGCGTTAGGCTTCGTTTCAGTTTTAGTTTTAACCTTAATTATGTTTTCGGGGTCGTACTGGATGATACTTGACTGTAAAGATTGAATTAACGACTCGTTTTCTCTCGTATTTGGTGAGACAGCAGCTTAATTTTACACCGAAAGCACATAGCAAACCAACTAGGCTCCTGCAAATTACACACGATTACAAGTTAGCATATACATACATCAGCGGCACGATGCTAACGGAGAGAATCTGATTGGTGCGCATCCGATCAGTTCTGAAATAGGAAACTCCATTACACATGGTTGATTATCTACAATGATGCAATGAATTCAAGGATAAGACTCACCATCTGTGCATCATAAGCAGGGCCTTCCATTTGGAAGTGGCCTGCTCCTTCAATCAGGTGTGTTTCAACACGACCGGCCGCAGAACTTAGCTTGTTCTTTAACTGCTCCACGCTAGTGAACCCATCCTGTGTCCCCATTACAAAAAGTTTGGGTTTTGAGGATTGTAGTACGGCTTTGTGGTGTCTCCCGAAAAGGATTGAGGCAAGCATGCCGAAAGGATACCCCAGACTAACATAGCCCACAACTTGTTCAATCTGATCTACAGCAGAGCCTGCAATCGGGGCACCTACACCATAACATAGGGAAATTATAAAACATATGAGGAAATTATGTTTACCCCCTCGAATGATCACAAAGATCCTAGATCATGTCTACAACAATTATGTGCGGTTCATACCAGAAAGATCCTAGATCATGCTTCATAGTTTTCCACAAGATTATTTGCAGAAAAAAAAAAAAAAAACCATCTATTTCTCACTAAAACTGATTGACCTTGTGATTTTACTTATGTCTAGTTGGAGTTTGAGACCCTCTTGTCCCACATTGGTCAATAGTATTTTTTCACAAGTCTTTATATAGGCTTATTCCCTTTTCTTAGTAGTTAGAACTTGGACCATTTGGAAATGGATTGAAGACTTGGGTCTTATGGTTGTGTGGATTAGGCTTGAATATAATATAGCCTAAATACAATTAATATTAATTAATCAAGACAAGGGCCTTGGAATTTAAAATTAATCAGATTCATTAATTTTAATTTTCGGATTAAGTTTTTTAATTAATTTATTAATTAAAAAATGTTTTGATTAAAGGACACAGCTATTAGAAAGAGTTGTACTTTTTGATTAAAAGATACAGCTATTAGAAAGAGTTGTGTGCTTTCAAATACACTGAACATGTATTTGAAAGGGTGTTAAACAGCCTATATATTTGCAATCATAGTATCCAAGTGAGGATCATCTTTTCTTCTTCCTTATCTTCTGTACGAAATTTCTAGAGAGTAAACACACAAAGTAATTCGCTAGAGTTCTATAATCCAGTGCGGGTTGTAGAATTTGGTAGTTGTATCCTGGTCGAGCAGACGTTGTAGAACCACAAGCACAAGAGTGGGACGAAAATACTGTTCGAAGGACATAGCTTTTACGCTAGCCTCTACCTTCTGTGATCAAGTTAGTATCATTGATAATTTTATATTAGTTTATGTATTTATTGTATAATTTCATTCTGCACATCAAGTATATTTGGTAAATAAAATATTAGAATTTCAAGTTCTGTTTATTTCTGTTATTTTTGTTTATTTCTAAATTATTCTCTAACATGTCCTCGTATCGATTTTCATATTGCAATTACTAGAGAGCATAAACAACACATCGATAACCAAAAATCGCAATTCAGAACAAGAAGCTAAGGAGCAGCAGTGATGCTAGATTTTATCAAATCATAGCTCAAGTCCTTCACAATTACTAGAAACTTAGGCTTCTCATCATTTATCATCTCTTACAACATTTACGATCTCCGGTCGACCTAGAGAAACCTATCATAGTTGCAAATAACATTTTTCATCATACTTATATTCGCTTTGAATGTGATCAAAATCCAAACTTTTGAATGATCGAAGGACAGTTCGATCAGCAACACGAAAGTCAGTTCGATCAGCAACACGAAAGTCAGAAATACTCCAAACAACATTACCAAATGAAATCCCAACTTCATCACACTTATATGGGATAACTAACATTACCAATTAAATCCTAGCCTCATATCATCAATTCTCCCTCAAATCCAAAGCCTTCTTTAATTTTTCGACGAGGCTTCAGAAAGTAATTAGTTGTTATCTACGTAACACTCTGATCACTTCGCAAACTAATATCCAAATTACAGATCCACAAAACCATTCACCAAACCAATCAAAGAAGCAATCTTTAAACCACCACAAGCTAACACACAATCCACAGATCCAAAAAATCATCTACATAAAAGCACACCCTTTAATTTATAAACAACATGCTTAATCCAATAAAAATTGCAGAAACATATTCTAAAAGAGCACAAAAATTCAAAATTATTATACCTGCAGAAGAACCCACCAACAAAATCCTGTCAGCTGATCGATTCTCAGAAACCCATTTGCACACAGCAATCACATCCTTAATTTCTGCAAACCCAGTGAGAGAGGCCCTTCCTGTTGACCTCCCAACCCCTCTCATGTCAAAGGTCAGAGCTTTATAGCCTCTGTCGGCCAACCCAGCTGCTATTCCTCTCAACAGGCCTTGGCAGCCGCCAAGGACGGAGTATGGGTGCACCAGAACCACCACAGGGCTGCCCTTCTTGATCTCTTCTTCTTCTCTGGGTTTGAAGAGCTTTGTGCTGAGCTTGACTCCATCGCTGGTCTCAACCGTGCAGCGCTCCACCGTACAGTTTGACATCAGAGGAAGAGGGAGAGAGGAAGTTGTTGGGGTAGCTGGTGAGTGTGTTTTTTGGTGGATGAGAGTGACAATACTGGTACACCTGGACTTGGGATAGTTTTCTAAAACCTTGCTTTTCGGAACATAATAACCCGAGTCTCGCTGTAAAACTCATAAATTTTAAAAATCATACGTATATTGTTCCAAAAAAAGAATCATACGTATAATTATCAAAACTAAGGCATTAATATTAAACCAGTTAATTCAAGAATACATGTATATCCTCATTGTCTAATGGTATTCATCTTTAATTATAAAGGGAGAGTTCTTATCAAAAACGAATTTAAAGAATACATTTATATCACAATAAAACTCAAATATAGTAAGTATGATATAATATTCTCATAAGAAATGCAGACAAACGAGCTCATCCAAGGTTTGACAAAAAAATAAAAGAGCTCATCCAAGGGAGGACACTCTAACATGCACAAGTCGGGTGTATAAATCTACGCTCAAGTACAAATACACGTGAAGGTGGTGCAAGGCACATCCCACTTCAGGCTTGAAAGCTAAATGCAACTAGTAAAGGCTGGAACTACATAAATCCAAAGGGAGCATAACATGCAGTGTGAACATGCACGTGAAGTTGGTCATGATCCCAGACAATACTATAGACATCGGTTTAACATACATGATGAGCTAATAAAACATGTATGATCATGCCATAATAATGTTCACAAAATACATAAATCATAACGTCTTCAATATATAAAATATTTGCATTCGTTGAGTAAAACATTGTCATGATAACATGATATTTCATAAAAACCCTTTCAAAAATCATATATCTCGTGTATAGGTTGAACCTAAAAGCCCACTCACTAATACGTTCTTGAATCGTAACTGTATTGCCATGTCTAACCTCAAAATAAGTCTCCTATATGAAATCACTATATCAACCATTATTAATACAAATGATTAATACAAATAATCCACCATCAATTTTTTGAAATCCAACGGTCACAGAACTCTCAACATGCTCACAAGGAAGTTCGGGAACTTGTCCTGAATGTGGCCCAATTTCTTCTTTTCTATTTTCTTGTTCGAGGGCTTAATTTCTTGTTTAATCGACAAGCTAAAGAGGATTTAAATTTCAGGCAAATGGACAAAGAAATAATTTAATTAAATTAATTAATTTGCTTCATTTAAAATTGTAAAAATCAATGCAGAACACGTTTTGTTCAAAGGGTGAATTATGAAAGTGCTTTTGAGTCATAGTCTAAGGTGGCTGTGGAAAACCTGGTATTGTTGGCAATTCTGAAGCCCAACCAACCTGATGTTACTCCTTAGTCCTGTAGCTCCTCATGACTGAAGAAATATGAGGTTCCAATTCCAAAATCAACTGGCAATGCGGAGAGTAACCAACCGTGAACGAACTCAGCATTACAACACAACTGGCAGTGAGGATATGAGAGCAACTCCAGCGTGAGAACCATCCCCCCCCAGACTATTCACTATTCAATCCACCTAGTGAACAGTAACTGTTTTTTGCATCTTCACCGTTGCACTTGAATAGCCTTGTCAATAAACAATAAAATAATAGTATTTTTGTATTTAATAAATAATAGTATTTTTGTATTTATAAAATAATAGTATTTTTTTTTTATAAAATAATAATTTTTTTTCTTCAGAAAACTTGTCTTCACCGTGGACGAAGAAGGAAGAGATTGAGAGCTCTGCTGAGCTCCCATATGAGGAGGAAGGAGACGGAGAAGAGCAAGGTTAAATCGAATTTGACGCCAACGGAGAACCAAACCCTGAGAATCTGGCAATGGGTCTTGCCGAAATGGAAAAGGGGTTGGTTGAAAACCTAGAATTTGAAGTTGCAGTAGCAGCAGGAGACGGTGGTCGCAGGAGGAGGAACCGGCGGAGATGAGTTTGCAGGGGCGGAAGCGGCGGAGATGAGTTTGCAAGGGAGTTTGCAGGAGACGGTGGTCGCGGGAGAAGGAAGCGGCGGAGATCTGTTCTTGTCATCGGCACAGTCGGTTTCGTTGGAACCTACGTCTCCGTGGCCCTCAAAAAGCGTGGAGACGTCATCCTGACGTCAGTCCATGTCAAATTGCCTTCGGGCGCTCGGGTCGGCACAAATCAACGGGCCTGGCACTCGAGCCTGCTCGGGCTTCCTCGCCAGCCAACGCTGGACTTCCTCCCTCGGGCAATCCAACCCTGTTCCGGAGTCCGTCCCTCGAGCAGGAGCTCCCGCTGGAGCTGCTCATGACTTGTACCACATCGGAAAGTTAAGGAATATACTTTCATGGGCTTAGTAAGAGTTACAGCTAGTCCGTTAGACCCACTTAGTTTTAGCGTGGAACTTAAAGGCTAAAATCGTTTTTCACCTAGCCGGTGGGCAGATTAGCTGGGCAACAAGAATCATATATAGGTACATAGTACAACTCATGTGCTTTATATTCTTCGCATGCATATGCCAAGAAGCATGGTTCATGTTTCGATGTTTCTAGCCCTTATAGTCTAAACAAAGCAGTGTTTTATATATAACAAACTTGTGAGCAATCAAATATACAGACATGGCACTTCAAATTTCATATGGCCTCCTCTTCATATTTTTTATCTCAAGTTTCATAGCTACAACCCCCGCATGCCGAAAAATTGATCAACACTCTCTTCGGTCTTCATTTGATATTGATTCTTCCAGTTTAAACTGGTCTTCCAACAATTGTTGCCGTTGGGAGGGCATCACTTGTGATATGTCTGGTAGGGTAACTCATTTGTTGTTGCCTTCCAAAGGTATCAAAGGTTGCATTTCTCGCTCTCTTGGAAACCTCACACATCTTTCGCATCTCAACCTCTCCCACAATATGCTTTCCGGCCTCTTGAGGTTGGAATTTTTTTGACCTTGACTCGCCTTCAGATCCTTGATTTGAGCGAAAACCATTTATCCGGAAAACTACCACCATCTCTATCATCAAGTTATATGCAGATGGTGGATTTATCTAGCAATCAGTTTAACGGAAGAATTCCATCTTCATTCGTCCAACATGCCTGGAATTTGAGCAGTTTCAATATCAGCAATAATCATTTTACAGGCCAAATCCCATCCTCTATCTGTCTTCTTTCCTCTTCGCTTAGAGTCTTGGATTTCTCCCACAATATTTTCAGTGGCTCAATTCCTCTAGGACTAGGAAACTGTTCCAAATTGGAGGTCTTTCGTGCTTCCGACAACACTCTCTTAGGTTCCCTTCCTGCTGATATCTACAATGCTCAGGCCCTTCAAGAAATTGCATTATCTACTAATAGCCTTTTTGGACCCATCAGTGAGAATGTTGGGAAGCTCTCCAAATTAAAGCTTATGCACCTTCATTACAACAATCTAGAAGGTCTTCTGCCCCCATCTTTGATGAATTGCACAAACCTTGTTGAAATAAATCTGGGATTCAACCGTTTTAGTGGGAATATCTCTTCACTCGATTTCTGTAAACTTACTCAACTTAGTAAGCTAGATTTTATAAATAATGCACTCACTGGTAAGTTGCCAACAAGCCTTTACTCATGTAAGTCCCTCAAAGCACTTCGACTGGCTTCAAATGATTTCGAGGGACAAATCCAAACTGAGATTCTTCAATTGAAAAACTTGACCTTCCTCTCGGTTTCTCATAACAGACTCACCAATGTCACAAGGGCAATGAAGATATTTATGCGTTTCCAGGGTGCTCCTTCTTTCAGAAAATTTTCAAGGTGAAGAAATGCCAGATGGAGATATAACTGTTGATTTTAGGTTACAAAATCTGTGTGTTTTCAGTTTGTATGGCAGTTATATGACAGGTCAAATACCTGCATGGATTTCAAAGTTCAGGAAACTGGAAGTCTTGGATTTGTCTTTTAACAGGCTCACTGGCACAATACCTTGTTGGTTGGCGACTCTTCCGAGTCTTTTCCATTTGTTGTTGACTGACAACTTGATTTCGGGTGAATTTCCAAGGGAGCCTTGCGGACTACGAGCGTTAGTATTGCAAAAGCCTACGAATCAAATGGGCCATTGTTCTCTTGAGTTGCCCATCTGTAAGCAGTAATATGAATAATCAAACTACAACTGCATAGCAAACCAACACGACACTAGGGTTACCATAAGCATATCCCGTGCATTACAAGAAATCAACTTACCTGGAGGTATCACCATTATGAAAGCAACAGATGAGGTTTTCTACTTCCAACACTCGTTAATACTCCTCTATAAATGAATAGGGTTTTAGATATTTTGGAAGCCTTAGTGTGGAAGCAGGGACTTCAACTATTTATACAATCATTCATCGATAGAGATCCACTCGGTCCAGCCTATTATCAGAAGGAGTGTTGATCTCTATCTCAAAGAGTTTTAGTCCCATCATGACTTGATATACTAGTGTATATCAGATAAGGATCGAAAATAGGACAACTGCAATACATGAAACTCCATGACTCTTATCGCATTAGGGCTCTCAAACTTCTCGTGTTTCACATAACCAGTACAACCAGTTATGCCCCACACAAGCAGTCCAGTTGTGATCTCATTGTCATTCAAACAGGTTTTACATTCTCCCACTTGAATGTCAATGATATGCCTCAATACAATAAGAATCACGATGATCATTGAGTTCACAAAAGCTTGCAACTGATCCTACTCAGTGACTTGTCATTTTTAAGAAAAATATAGGACCACAGAAAACACACGCATTGCTTGCACTTTGCACTCTGTGATCACATACATATTTATCATGAAAACACTATGTCACATTTAAGAGTCATGATGTCGAGAACTGATGATTTATACCATCAGATATCAGTTCCACATAACAAACTGAAATGATTCCAGTACCAAAATCGTTTGTCAAAGCATAATCAGCTATTCAAACAAGTCAATAATAATTAACAACTGTCAACAATAATAAAGATAACTGCAATAAAACCTACGTAGTTCATGGAGTGCTTACTCCCACTCATTAATGGAATCAAAGAGTTCTCTCACTCCCATGTTGAAGACATGTTTCTTGAAGACTCCCACTGGTAGGGCCTTTGTCATCGGGTCAGCTACCATTAAGCTCGTGTGGATGTACTCAATTTCGACAGTCTCTTTCTTCACTTCATCTCTCACTTTTAAGTACCTAATATCCATCAATCTACTAGCATATGACCTTTTGTTATTCTTTGAAAAGAAAACTGCAGCTTTGTTGTCACAGTACAACTTGAGGGGCTTGTCAACATTGTCAACGATTTCCAATCCTCTCACCATGTTTTTAAGCCAAATGGCTTGTTGAGTTGCTGCATAGCACCCTATAAACTCAGCTTCCATGGTTAAAGATGCAATACACTTCTGTTTTGCACTTTTCCATGATACTGCACCATTAGCCAACAAAAAAAATGTAACCATTCGTCGATTTTCTGTCATCCACACATCCTGCCAGGTCTGAATCTGTGAATCCCACCAACTCCAGCTTGTCCACATAACTGTAAGTTAACATGAAATCTCTTGTTCTTTTAAGATACCTCAGTACATTTTTCGCTGCAACCCAATGTGCTGTACCAGGATTTGATTGAAACCTTCCTAGTACACTTACTGCAAAAGCCAGGTCCAGTCTTGTGCATACCTGGGCATACATAAGACTCCCTACAAGAGATGCATATGGCTTATCCTTCATTCCCTCATTCTCTAATTCATTTTTGGGACATTGATCACTGCTTAGTTTGTCTCCTTTGCCAATAGGCAATTCTCCATTCGAACACTTGTCCATGTTGAATCTTTTAGTGACTCTGTCGATGTATTGCCTTTGGGAGAGACCAAGGGACTTCTTAGCACGATCTTTTATAATTTCTATTCCCAAAACGAATTGAGCTTCTCCCAAGTCCTTCATGTCAAAGTTTTGAATGAGCATACTCTTAGTTGTCTGTAGTAGAGACATATCGGAGCTGGCCAACAATATATCGTCCACGTACAATACTAAGAATATAACCTTTGAGCCAAAGACTTTCAGATAAATACACTCATCCATTTTGCTTTCTTGAAAACCTAAAACTGCCATTACCTGATCAAATTTCTTATTCCATTGCCTCGAAGCTTGTTTTAAGCCGTATATAGACTTGTTCAACTTACAAACCATCGTTTCTTTCCCCCTTTCAACAAATCCAGGTGCTTGTTGCATGTAGATATCTTCTTCAAGGTCGCCATTTAGGAATGCCGTCTTGACATCCATTTGATGAAGTTCTAGATCAAAATGTGCTGTGATAGCTAAGATTACTCTCATGGAGTCTTTTGTTGAGACTGGAGAAAACGTCTCATTGTAGTCAATGCCTTCCCTTTGTGTAAAACCCTTCGCTACTAGCCTTGCTTTGTGTTTGTCAAGGTTGCCTTGTGAGTCTCGTTTTGTCTTGAACACCCACTTGCAACCAATAATTTTTGTTGTCCCAGGTGGCTGTGGAACAAGACTCCAGACATTGTTTTTCTCCATAGACTCCAGTTCTTCATGCATGGCTTGTTTCCATAACGTTGATCGTGCACTTGATATGGCTTGATTGTAGGTCAAGGGATCATCCTCATCACCTATAGTGTGTTCTGCCTCATTTAGGTACACGAAATCAGGCCATAATGCTGCTTTTCGTACACGCTGTGATTTTCGAACATTTAATTCCAAAATTGTAGTGCCTGGAGCATTTACCTGATCTTCTCCAGGGGTTTGTACTGGTGCATGTACTTCGTTTTCTTGGGCCTTTGCATGGGTCATGTGGTCCTCATTTACTATCTCATCTTCATGAGACATATGTAAACCGTTATGAAGAGAACGTGGCTGCATGGGGATTATGAGAGTGGATGCGTGCAGATCAGTTAACTCACTGTCAAGTGGGATTTCTTCGAAATCTGGGGATGAAGCTGCTGATTTACTGAAGCCAGTCTCATCCTCTTCTTCAAGAAATCTTGCATTATGTGTTTCCATGACCCTCGAGTGACTGTTAGGGCAATAGAACTTATACCCTTTAGACTTCTCAGAATACCCAATGAACTTGCAACTGATGGTTCTTGGATCAAGTTTCTTTTCTGTTGGATTATAAAACCTGGCCTCGGCATTGCAACCCCATACATGGAAGTGGTTAAAGCTCGGTTTCCTTCCAGTCCAAGCTTCGAATGGAATCTTGTCCACGGACTTGCTTGGTACCCGATTCAATATATAGTTTGCAGTTTTCAGCGCTTCTCCCCAGAGAAACATTGGAAGCTTTGAATGTGAAAACATAGATCTGATCATGTCTTTTAGGGTTCGATTCCTTCGTTCAGCAACTCCATTTTGATGAGGAGTCCCAGGGGTAGTATACTGAGCCACGATGCCATTTTGTTCAAGATATGTTGCAAAAGGTCATTTGTGTTGTCCAGCCTCAGTGAACCTGCCAAAATACTCACCACCTCTATCGGATCTCACAATCTTAATGTGTTTGTCCAGTTGTTTTTCAACTTCCAAATGAAATGTTTTAAAACAGTGCAAGGCTTCAGTTTTTTCAGAAATAAGGAAAATATATGCAAACCGTGAAAAATCATCAATGAAGGTTATGAAATATGATTTTCCACAGATGGTTTTAATTGGAAAAGGTCCACAAATGTCAGTGTGTATAATTTCTAATAGACATTGGCTACGGTTTGACCCTATTTACCTAGTATTAGTGAGCTTTCCCTTAAAATAGTTAATACACTCTTTAAAGTTGCTGAAATCAAGTTGTGGCAACAAGTCTTGTTTTGTAAGTGTGATGATCCTTTCTTTAGAGATGTGCCCCAACCTTTTGTGCCAAAGCATTGAGGTTTTTGCATGAGAGAGCACTTGTTTAGAACCAACACTTTGAACATTAAAACATTCAATCTCATAAGTACAATTCATTTGCCACATATCAACTTTGAGATTAGTTTCACCAAGCAATTTATTCGAGTCATTTGAATGGAAAAACTTTACACTTTGACTGTCACCCATAAATGTAAAGCCGGACTTAACTAACTTAGATGCAGAAATTAAATTCCTTCGCATGGAAGGTACATAAAGTACTGGACTTAATTCTAAAATAAAGCTAGAGGAAAGAACTAATTTGACACTTCCTATGGATTCGACAGCAACTTTGCTCCCATTCCCCACATAGACATTGTAGACTTCATTGTTTATCACCCTTGTTTTTGAGAAGCCCTGCAAGGAATTAGTTATGTGAATAGAACAGCCTGTGTCAAACCACCAACTATTAGGAGGAATGTAAACTAGATTGGACTCAACACATACGAAAACATTTATTTCATTACCTTTCTTAACAAGCCAATTCTTGAAGCCATTGCAATTCTTTCTTAAGTGACCTGTCTCTTTGCAAAAATAACACTCATTTTCTTTCTCAGTTTCAACATTAGCAGTTTTCATTTTATGAGATCCCTTAGAGATGATGTTAGCATTTTTAAATGAAGAAGAAATTTCTTTCTTCTTCTTCTTACCAGCAGCCACGGTTGAACCTTGAGTGAAGTCCCTTTTGCGTTTTTCTCCTTGCACAAAATTTACATCCACTGATTTGTCACTCTTGAGCCGATCTTCTTCTTGTGCACACATAGTGATCAGTTCATCTATGCCCCATTTAACCTTCTAAGTGTTATATGAAACCTTGAGCTGCCCATATTTTGAAGGCAGGGAGTTTAAAGCCATATGAACTAGGAACTGATCAGTCATGGGTACTTCAAGGTCCTTTAACTTTTGAGCAAGATCAACCATCTTCAGAATGTGTTCCTTGACACTTCCCTCAGCATCAAATTTCATTGAAGTAATTTGAGTTAGAAAAGTCCCAGTTTCTGCCTTGTTAGACTCTTTAAACTTTTCCCCAACTGCAGCCAAGAAGTCTTTTGCATTATCTTGTTTTGGAACACCCCCTTTAACTGATGGAGCCATTGCTTTCCTCATAATCATCAGTGACATCCGATTTGTTCTCTCCCACTTCTCAACCTTTGCCTTATGATCTGCAGTGCTTTCTGCAGTAATAGCTGCAGGTTTTTCCTCCCTTAATGCCAAATTGAGATCCATAAGGCCAAGTACCATTTCAACATCCTCTTTCCACTTCTTGTAGTTAGAACCGGTCAAGGTCTCAATATTGTTGAAATTGAGGGATGTCATGTGAGGAGCTGCAAAACCAAATGTTAATTTTTACAGTTGTTAGTCATCTAAGTGTCAACCAATAGACGGAAAATGATACTTAATCATTTCCTGACACATAATCGTATAAGCATAGTATCATCTTTGGACAGAAACCATTTATACTAGATTTGCATAGCCAAAATATTGAATACAAGGGCAGTTTACATAACTCCAACACTTTTGAGTAGATGAAGAATGTAATCTTGTCCATTCAATACTTCACTATACATTGATTCATTTGTTTAACTTGAATAAATAAACATTTTTGAGCAGATTATTATTCACTTAATACAGATGAATCACATGTTTGACTCTTTAGACAACAAGCCAAAATCAACAAACTAAACACTTTTGAGCAGATTAGGTGTTGAGATCCTTGTTTACGATTCAAATCTTATTTGTCAGTTTGGTTTTGATAAATAGAATGTGAATCCAAAAGTTCTTCTTGGTTGAGTATTCCAGTATTGTAACCATTCTTTAAATGATCTTATCTGCACACAATAGTAAACGCAACTGGAGGTATCCACAGCAATAGTTGAATACATATAGTGACCATGCAAAACAATTGTCAGTATGCAGCGGAAGCATTTTAATGACACAGGATCAAAACATATATGCATGTATTTATATCGAAAGTTAACCATATATTGATTAAGGAACCCTAGCCATGTTGGGTTGGCTCTGACACCACATGTAAGCAGTAATATGAATAATCAAACTACAACTGCATAGCAAACCAACACGACACTAGGGTTACCATAAGCATATCCCGTGCATTACAAGAAATCAACTTACCTGGAGGTATCGCCATTATGAAAGCAATAGATGAGGTCTTCTACTTCCAACACTCGTTAATACTCCTCTCTAAATGAATAGGGTTTTAGATATTTTGGAAGCCTTAGTGTGGAAGCAGGGACTTCAACTATTTATACAATTATTCATCGATAGAGATCCACTCGGTCCAGCCTATTATCAGAAGGAGTGTTGATCTCTATCTCAAAGAGTTTTAGTCCCATCATGACTTGATATACTAGTGTATATCAGATAAGGATCGAAAATAGGACAACTGCAATACATGAAACTCCATGACTCTTATCGCATTAGGGCTCTCAAACTTCTCGTGTTTCACATAACCAGTACAACCAGTTATGCCCCACACAAGCAATCCAGTTGTGATCTCATTGTCATTCAAACAGGTTTTACACCATCTACTTCCAACGGGGTAATAATGCAACTGTGCTGTCTTCACAGTACAAGTATGCGGCCAACATGCCAAGAGTAATCTCCCTCAGGAACAACAGTTTAAGTGGCAGCATACCCTTTGAGATTGGCCAATTGCAATATCTTCAACAACTGGATCTAAGCATCAACAACTTCTCTGGCAATATTCCAGACCAAATATCCAACGTCACAGAGTTGGAGAGATTAGAACTCAACAGCAACCGTCTGTCAGGTGAAATCCCATCATCACTATCAAGTCTCCATTTCTTGTCTACGTTTACTGTTGCATACAATAATCTTGAAGGATCAATACCAGCCGGCACTTAGCTCCAAGGCTTCAGTGCCTCTGCATTCGAAGGGAATCCAAAACTTTGTGGCACCCCACTTCCAAACCAGTGCTTGTCAAGTAATGGCAATGATGCATATGAGAATGAGAACAACCAGGATTTGGACGACGATGAGGATCAAAGTCTATAGGTTGGGTTATCCGTTGCGCTTGGTTTCGTTGTAGGGTTCTTGGGATTCTGTTGCCCTTTTCTTCTCAAGAGGACGTGGAGACATGTATATTTCCAATTCCTGGACAATGTTCAATTCAACCTCTATCTGATGTGGAGAAGGCTTAGAAGAAGGTATGACTCTTTTTGCGTTTTCTTTTTCGATTTGGTTTGTGATGTTTAATTCTTGTCTTTGTTCTAAACAGGAAATGGTGAATTTTTCATGGTCCCTGACAACTTCCAAACCACCTCTCTCTTTAGTGTTCCAGCTAAAGCTACCTGCCCTGAAGAACAAATATTTTTGTGTACGAATTGAGCCAAAAATTCTCTGGTGCAAAACAACTATTAAAGAGTAAGTTCTAAATCACATGTTTAACCATAAAAATATTTACTTTTCTTCTAATTACTACCTCAATCAGCGCTCTCTCTCTCTCTCTTTAAGAAAGAAAGCAAAGCAAAACCATCCACACATCGCACCCTTCTTCCTACCTCTCCCTTGCTACCCCTCATTTTTTTCCAGCCCATAATCATGAATTAGATCTCGGAATATTGGACTCTATCTTGACACAAGACCCAACGCTCACAGCCCATTGCTGAACCAGCTTGCCATAAAAGTTGGGTGAAGTGTGGAACAATTCATGTTGGAACAAGGCTGTTTTACACATCCCTTTTGCCCTCCCCTCCTCCTCTATGTTTTTTGACCTTAATTTCAGGTGTGGTTGTGGATGTTGTTGGTCTTGATGAATTGATTGTGTGCAACACTCTCAAATCTAGTTTTGGTTCGGGTGCTTTTTTCAGTTCGGGGCAATCTCTTCCTTCCCGGATGATGTGGCGGCAGTGGAGGCTTGCTTTTTGCTGCTTGAGATTAAAGTTTTTTCCTATTGTTTTTTATTGTTGCCTACAGGCCTTAAGTATGTGTAGGCCTCCCTTTATGTTCTGAGTGTAGCTCTCATTTTGCTTAAGTCTATCTCTACTATGTCTTACTCTGTTTATCTAGTGTTTTGTGTTTGTTTGGACTTAGACCCATCTATCACATTGTAATATTCCCTTTCATTAATAAAATTTTATTTTTGACAAAAAAATAAAAAATAAAAAAACACCACAAAAATGTTTAGGTCACATAACACATCAAACTATTCGGCAAAATCTCCTTGATTTTCATAAGTTGTGCAATCATGTTGGTTAAGAACAAATTTGAAACTAAGAAAAAGGGTCCTGATTGAATTGGGACTACTCATCAAAAATTCAAAATCTGTGTATATGCAGAATCATTGAGAAGGGTTCATTTTTTTTTTTTCCTGAAAGTTAAAGAAAAAAAAAAAAAAACTACTGTAAGTTGGGTTTTGTCTTCTTCTAGTTTGCATGGGTTGAAAGCCTAAAGTTGTTGAACGAATCCCAACAAGAGCAGAAGCCGAAAATTGCAGAGCTCCAACTTTCGCAAGAAAAGGCGGTTCAGGAAATGGGCGGCAATGGCACCTTAATCCTGCAAATTGGCCACTATTGGAAACATGAAAACAATCTGGATATTCAGAGAAACGCAAAAGAAAACGGTTCACGATTTTTATTTTTTTCATCAAACAGTAAAGTTTAAATTGCAATTATCTTGTTAAAGTACGTAGCATGGCACATTCTGGAAGAAACATGTTGCTGCACCAACGTAACCGTTTCTTCTGTTAAATATTTTGGCAAACAAATCTCTTGATTTACAATTTGATGATGTCTCGAGGTACTGAAGAAGTTGAGGTTATACCATGTCTCTTCTCTTATCAGTGTATGACTTATTCTCAACACGCCTCTCATGTGTGGTGAATTTTCAAGCCTAACACGTGAACAACCCAACGGGGTGACGTGAAACACATGTGACCATTTAACTTCATACGTGGGACAATCGGCTCTGATATCATTAAGAAGTTGAGGTTCCTCTATAAAACCAATTGAAAATATGAAGAATAACCCAACTTACTTATAAGCTCATACAAGATCCCACTGCCATTAATGTGAAACTATTCTCAACACGTACTGCCATTTTTCCTACTCTGCATTAGTGCAACTATAACATATTATAAAGCATCTTACCCAGCAAAAAGATAAACAAATGCTCCATTAATTTACCTTGATCATGACTTAAGTAAACCCATGGAGTCCAATCTGGTAAGCAGAGAAAAAACAACTTAGGTAAGTGGCATGTGATGTCGGTGCAATTTCAAAGCATTCTCCATATTTATTATTATAGATTTGAAATTTCAAAGTCTAGACAAAGAAAAAAAATATAATCATGAAATTGTTAGACGAAGTCAAGATCCACGCGTGATTCCTGCGACTTGAGGAATCCTCTTTTAGTTCAAACTGTGATCTTTCTGTTGTTCCTAGTTTATAAGATTTTTCAGTTTCAAATGTTTGTTGTAAGTCAAACGCTGAGCATGTAATCTTTTTGTTTGTATTTTGAAATCTCCTTGTATCTAGGGTTTTCAAACTCTTGTTGTAATCCTGATGCTAATATAAATACATGCATCCCATGTTTAACTGGGTATGCAATTAGAGTGAAAACCCTACGAGAGTAAAAGTTTTACATGGTATTGAGCCCTACCGTCTAACGACTCGATCCACCTTTTTTTTTTTCCACACTTCCATGGCTGACGGAAATGGCACCTCCTCCCATTCCACCATCACCACCCCTCCTACCACCAATCCCTTCCATCATTTCTCCACTGTGGTCCATATTAAGCTTGATAGAACCAACTACCCATTGTGGTTGGCTCAAATTCACCCATTTCTCCGAAGTCGAGATCTGATGGGGTATGTGGATGGTACCTCCGTGTGTCCTCCAAAACACTTGCCCGGTATCACCACTGTCAATCCACAGTATGTTGCATGGGTCCAACAGGATCAAACGATCCTTAGTTGGATAAATGGCTCCTTAACTGCTTCTGTATTGTCTACTGTGGGGAGCAAGCGGACTGCTCGCGCCACTTGGGAAGCCTTGGAGCAGAGGTATGCCTCGACATCCCAAAATCGAATTTTGTTCCTGTGAAATGAATTGTTGCAGACCAAGAAAGGTGATCTCTCTGTTGCGGATTACCTGGATCGCATGAATGCGATAACTGATAACCTAGCCCCAGCCAGGCAACCTGTCAATGATGATGAACTTGTACAGATTGTGCTGAACAATCTAGGACCTGCCTTTGAAATGACGGTGAGTGCTGCTCAAGCTCGAGATTCTACCATTACTTATCCCACACTTGAGGCACTACTGTTGACCACTGAACGCAGAATGGCTGAACAACAAGCTTCCTTCGCTGAGACTGCTCCTGTGAATGCCTTTGTTACTGCTTGAGGTCGTGGCGGTGGAAGGTTGCGAGGAAATGGGAGAGGTATGTCTTCATCCAATCATGGCACTTCATTCAATCACCGAGGTTACAACCCTCGTACCAATAATTAGCGCAACCCGACAAATGGTGATCGTCCTCATTGTCCTGGTGAGCGCATTGTTTGCCAAATTTGTGGAAAACCAGGTCATCCTGCCCTTGATTGCTACCAACGAATGAATGCGGCATATGAAGGTAGGATTCTTACAAAAAAACTCTCAGCTATGACCTCCTCTCCTATTACTCTGAACAAGCAACAGAATGGTAATTGGCTTTTGGACACCGGTGCTAATGCACACATTACTCCTGATCTTCAAAATCTCGTCAATCCTAAAGAGTATACTGGTAATGAAATTGTTAGAGGTGTAGGTAATGATTCTGGCATCACTATTTTGCATTCTGGTTCCAATCAATTATGTACTAAAGCTTGCTCATTTAAATTAAACAATATTCTCCACTGTCCCACTGCTTCTCAACATATAGTTTCTGCCCATAGGTTTACTTTAGATAATCGATGCTACCTACTAATATTTCCCTATTTTTTCCTAGTTAAGGACCTCAAGACCCAGAAGACGTTTTTCCGAGAGAGATGTGAGAATGGGTTATACCCATTTCCAAGTGGCAGTGGACAACTCCAATATCCAATTTCAACCTTTGTTGGAGTCCGGTGTTCTGTGACAAAATGGCATGCCTGTCTTGGTCATCCATCCTACTCCATAATTAAGTTTTTGATTTCAAATAAATTGGTACCAATTCATGGTACTTCTGATGTAAGTTTTTGCGAGTCTTGTCCCTTAGGAAAGAGCACTAGATTGCCTTTCTATGCGTCTGAGTCTGTTTCTCAATTTCCTTTGCAACTGTTGCATTCTGATGTGTGGTCTTCTCCAGTTCTTTCTAATGAAGGTTTTCGTTACTATGTTTTATTTGTGGATGACTATTCTCGATATTCTTGGATTTTTCCTATGAAAAACAAAAGTGAAGTCTTCGAAATCTTTGTTAAATTCAAAGCTTGTGTTGAGAAAATGCTTAATCTTTCCATTAAAACATTTCAATGTGATGAATGAGGTGAATATAAGAGTTGTGCATTTCAAAATTTCCTTAGTACAAATGGAATTTCTCAACGATTTTCATGTCCCAAACATCCGGAACAAAATGGACTCGCAGAAAGAAAACATCGACACATTGTTGAAACCAGTGTAGTTATGCTTTCTCAATCTCACTTGCCCAATCGTTTTTGGTTTGATGCGTGTTCAACTGCAACATATTGGTGAATAGAATGCCAACAAAACTTTTGTCTCATGTGTCACCTTATGAGAAGCTGTTAAAAAAAAAAAACCAAAGTATGACATGTTGAAAGTGTTTGGTTGTCGATGTTTTCCTTGGTTGGTACCTTACACAAGCAATAAACTTCAACCCAAATCCAAATCTTGTGTTTTCTTAGGATATTCACTAAATCATCAAGGCTATAAGTGTTTGGATTTGTCCGCACGACGAGTGTACTTGTCTCGCCATGTCCTATTCGATAAGGACTCCTTCCCTTTTAAGGGACTCACATCTTCCTCTGCAGACGTCATTCCACCAGGTAACCATGTCTCACCTGACCTTTTATTAACCTTTAATATGCCTGCTAGGTCCAGTCCTTTACTACCCCACGAATCAAACAGTCGACCAACACTTTCAAATCCTAATCCTCCATCACCTACTCACCCACCCTCTTCCTGCGACCAAACATGTTCTCCAATAACTACTCAGTTACAACCTGATCCAACTACTTCCCTCGCCCAACCAAGTCCTATTTCAACTACACATTTGTTTTCTCTGCCCATACAACCAACCTCACCCTTCCCAAACAACCTACCCTCAAATGAGCAAGTCACGGTATCCACAGAACCGGTAACAATGGTGCCTGAGACTCTGAGCAATCGTATGACCACACGTTCACAGTCAGGAATTCAAAAGCCAAACCCTAAATATGCCATGCATGTCACTGTTGACAAGTTTCCTCTTGAACCCACTTGTTTTAGTCAGGCTGTGAAGTCTCACGAATGGAGGAGTGCTATGGTACAGGAGTTTAATGCGCTGCAGCAATGTGGGACATGGACCTTGGTTTCGTTTCATCCTAGCATGAATATACTTCCAAATAAGTGGGGTTTTAAGCTGAAGTGACGTGCAGATGACACGATTGAACGACATAAGGTGCGTCTTGTGGAAAATGGGTTTCATCAGAAGCCTGGTGTGGATTACACCGAAATCTTCAGTCCTGTTGTAAAGCACACCATTATTAGGCTTGTTCTCAGTCTTGCTGTCTCAAAAGGTTGGCATGTCCGGCAGCTTGATGTCCAAAATGCCTTTTTGCATGGGTTTTTACGTGAAGAAGTATATATGAGACAGCCTTCGGGGTTTATTGACAAGCAATTTCCCTCTCATGTTTGTAAGCTGCAGCGGAGTATTTATGGTCTTAAGCAGGCACCAAGGGCGTGGTTTGAGAGATTCTCGGATTTCTTGCTCCAACTTGGTTTTCAGGAATCAACCTGTGATTATAGTTTGTTTGTCTACAATCACTCCGGTGTTTACTTAATCCTTCTAATCTATGTGGATGATATTTTAATCACTGGCAACAGTCCTCATCAAATGTCTAGGCTGATTAAAAGGCTCGGCACCTTGTTCTCGATGAAGGATTTAGGACCCCTTAATTATTTTTTGGGTGTGGAAGTCAAGTATGATGGCACGACTATGCATCTTTGCCAAGCAAAGTATGCGTTGGACTTGTTGTCCCGTACCAAGTTCACAGAGGCCAAACCAATTTCAACACCTGCTGTCTTTGGTCAAAAACTCAGTGCACATGTTGGTGATCCGTTCGACAACCCAGAACTTTATCGTAGTGTGGTTGGGGCCCTACAATATCTCACGATTACTCGTCCTGATTTATCATATGCTGTTAACTAAGTCTGCCAGTTTATGCATGCCCCCACTACTCATCACTGGATGGCGGTGAAACGGATTCTTCGTTATTTGAAGGCCACGCCTAGTCATGGTCTTCTGTACAAACCAGGTTCTGCACAACTTTCAACATATTCCGATGCGGACTATGCAGGGAATCCCGATACTCGACACTCTACTGGGGGATTTTGTATTTATCTGGGATCCAATCTTGTTTCTTGGAGCTCCAAGAAGCAGAAAACTGTGTCTCGGTCGAGTGCTGAGGCCGAGTACCAGTAGTTAGCCTACACAGCAGCCGAGCTTTCATGGTTACGATCTTTGTTCAAAGACCTGCATTTGTATCTTGTGTGTCCACAGATTTGGTGTGACAATGTCTCTTCAATTTCCCTTGCTTCGAATCCTTTGTTTCATTCACGGACAAAGCATTTGGAAGTTGATTATCACTATGTTCGAGAGAAGGTCGTTCGTCGTGAATTGCTTGTTAATTATATTTGCTCACAGGATCAGCTAGCTGATATCTTTACCAAGGGCTTGTCTTCGTCTAGATTCAAATTATTAGTGTCCAAGCTACCAGTGGTTTCCCCACCTGTTAGCTTGCCGGGGGGGGGGGGGGGGGTGTTAGACGAAGTCAAGATCCACGTGTGATTCCCGCGACTTGAGGAATCCTCTTTTAGTTCAAACTGTGATCTTTCTGTTGTTCCTAGTTTATAGGATTTTTCAGTTTCAAATGTTTGTTGTAAGTCAAACGCTGAGCATGTAATCTTTCTGTTTGTATTTTGAAATCTCCTTGTATCTAGGGTTTTCAAACTCTTGTTGTAATCCTGATGCTAATATAAATACATGCATCCCATGTTTAACTGGGTATGCAATTAGAGTGAAAACCCTACGAGAGTAAAAGTTTTACAGAAATAAGTCAACGAATGATAGGTCTACATCATGCTATATTATGCAATTATTACAGATAACTGTATCATTTCTTTTAATAAGAGCAATATTTAAATTTTAAAAAGGAAAAATCGAGCAAGTAACATTCTCTTTCATGTAAGAGTATTTACACGTTGTTAAATCATGGATAATTCACAAAATTAATTAATTAATGAACCTCTTACTTCTAGTTCTTATACTTAACTTCACAACTCTCCTATTTAATTGAATTTCCTTAACTTGATTGCATCAAAAAAATTGTCAAAGTGATTAAAAGTGCTTCTACTTCACACTCAAAGGGCTTTTAAAATTTTTATCAAACAACTATGTTTCAAGACAAAAATGTTCTTAGCTCTTCCAAAAGCACAAGCGAAAAGTCAATGTAGGCATTCTATTACGTTGCTGCCAACCCATGATTAGACCCTCCATTGTCAATGACGTCCCATTTCACTCAAGTCTCTATTTAGCGCAGACTGAGGAATTCAAACACCGAGCACAAGAATACAAACCATTACCTAATTACCTTCTTCCCTTTGTTAATTTCTACCTCCTTTGGTTCAAACAAAGGAGTGTATATATACCCCCGAACCGACGTGAGCAATATAACTCCGGTACAGCCATAGCGAAAAACGCCATGCCGGAACCTAGTCATATAATGCCTTATGGAGTCCCTTTCCTGTTTTTTGTGTTCTGTGCTTTCATTTCTACAAACCATGCTTGCAACAAGGCAGATCACAACTCTCTTTTGTCATCTTTCAATATGTCCTCTTCTCGTTTAAATTGGTCTTCCAGTGATTGTTGTCACTGGGAAGGCATCGCTTGTGATGCCGATGGTAGGGTAACACATGTTTTGTTGCCCTCTAAACGGCTCCAAGGAGGCGTTTCTTGTTCTCTTGGAAACCTCACACATCTTTCGCACCTCAATCTCTCCCACAATCTGCTTTCCGGTCCTCTTGAAGCTGGACTATTGTTGTCCTTGAGTCGCCTTGAAATCCTTGATTTGAGCTATAACCTTCTCTCCCGAGAAGTACCATTGCTTCTATCATCTAGTTACATTCAAATAGTGGATTTGTCGAACAATCAATTCAATGGAACAATTCCATCTTCATTGCTCCAGCATGCCTGGAGTTTGAGCAGCTTGAATGTCAGTAAAAATCATTTTACTGGCGAATTACCTTCCTCCATTTGTCTTCGTTCCTCTTCGGTCAGAGTCTTGGATTTCTCCCACAACGATTTCAATGGCTCAATTCCTCTCGGACTAGGAAACTGTTTGAAATTGGAAATCTTTCGCGCGGGCTTTAATACTCTCTCTGGGACTCTTCCTAGTGATCTCTTCAAAGCCCAAGCGCTTCACGAAATTTCGTTACCTTCCAATCAGCTTTTCGGTCACATTAGTGACAACGTTGTCAATCTCACAAGCCTCACAATCCTAGAGATTTACTTCAATCATTTGAGTGGCGCACTTCCTCTCCATATCGGGAAGCTCTCCAAATTAAAAATCATGCTCCTTCATTTCAACAATCTTGAAGGTCCTCTGCCCCCATCTTTGATGAATTGCACAAACCTTATCGAACTCAATCTTGAATCCAACCATTTAGATGGAAATATCACGGAGCTAGATTTTTCCAAACTTGATCAACTTATCAAGCTTGATCTTGGGAGCAATTACTTCTCCGGTGTCATGCCAAAAAGCCTTTATTCATGCAAGTTTCTGAAAGCAGTTCGCCTGAGCGGTAATTATCTAGAGGGACAAATACAACCCGAGATTGTTTCGTTGAAATACCTATCCTTCCTCGCACTTGGTAGCAACAGACTCACCAATCTCACCGGCGCTCTGCATATATTGATGCGTTTCGAAAGTCTCAGGGTGGTCATGCTTCCACATAATTTTATAGGTGAAGAACTGCCGGATGGTGATGCTATGATTGGTTCTGGGTTTCAAAATCTCCGCCTTTTTGGCTTATCGGACTGCCAACTTAAAGGTCATATTCCGGTGTGGATGTCAAAGCTCAAGAAACTCGAAGCCCTTGATTTGTCTTCCAACAGACTCACAGGTTCAATACCTCCTTGGTTGGGAAGTCTTCCCAGTCTTTTCTTCATAAGCTTGAACAACAACTCACTTTCTGGGGGACTTCCAAAGGAGCTTTTCTCACTACAGGCTCTTGTATCCGAGAAGCCTGCCGCTCAAACAGATAGTGGTGATGTCGAGCTACCTATCAACACGCAGCGAACAAATGCATCTGTCACAGCTCTGCAGTACAACTATGTGTCCAAATTGCCGCGAGCAATTTACATCCGGAATAACAGTCTAAGTGGCAACATTCCCGTTGAGATAGGCCAGTTGCAAAACCTTCACGAGCTGGATCTCAGCGTCAACAACATCGTTGGCAGCATTCCGGACCAGGTATCTAACCTCACAAACTTGGAGAGATTAGACCTCTCAAGAAACCATCTGTCGGGCGGAATCCCAGCTTCACTATCAAATCTTCATTTCTTGGCTTCACTTAGTGTTGCATACAATAACCTCCAAGGACAAATACCGTTAGGCACTCAGATCCAAGGCTTCGATGCCACTGCCTTTGAGGGCAACCTGGGACTTTGCGGTTCCCCGCTTCCAAACAAATGCCAGCAGAACACAAATGATAATGCAACGAAGAACATGGAAGATGTGCATGGCAATGGGAATGAAATTCCATGGTTTTATATTTCAGTGGCTCTTGGTTTCATTGTAGGATTTTGGGGAGTTTGTGGCTCTTTAGCTTTGATCACGTCGTGGCGATATGCGTATTTCCAGTTCCTCTCCGATGTTAAAGATCGCTTCATATGTTGATCAGTGTAATTTTTCAGTGAGAAATAAAGGACTTATTAACCACATTGCTGCTGCATACAAACAATCTAACAACTGAGTAAAACAGAAAGGGAATTAACATTGTAGGGTTAAACATGCATCCAACTTTCCTAACTAAATTCATACGCAAATGTCTTCGAATTTCGTCAGGATAGAATACCGAAATAGTCACTTGGAAATTCACTTGCAGGCTGCCGTTTAATTTGTCAAGAATTTAAGCATTCTTGGTGATCAAGTTTTCTGTAATCTACCTTATAATTATTTATAATTCTGTGTTGAATATATAGTTGCCTTTTCTTACAAATATTAATAAGAAAAGAGTGTGCTATCCACATACCCTATTTTACTTCTCACACACCCCTTGATAATTTATGTCCGTTGATCTTCTTCAATTCATCTGATCCGACGGTCGAAAATTTAAAAAGTGTGTGAGAAGTAAAATAGGGTGGATATCACACCCCATAAGAAATTTGGATTAAAAAGAAAACGAGAGGGCATACATAAAAAATTAAATTCGCATTAGAAATCATTTTCAAACACTTTGAAAAATAGCCAGATGTTGAAAGTGATATCTGAAGTTGCTACTTGATATACAAGTAGTTGACCATTTTATATTAGTAGTACTGTAGTAGGGCACTTTACTTGCCCTTGCACAAAAACTTCAAGTCTCGCCCTTCTCCTTTCCTAAGACAAGAATCGAAAAAATTAAACTGTCTCGAAATTTATTTTCCCTCACCTTTATGTAGCGTTAAAGAAAGTCATTTTTTTTATCTCTTTTTGTAATTTTTAAAAATCGAATCTCATAAAGAGCTTGTAGCTCAAGTGATTAAGAATATTTACTGTTACATTCTAAGTTTTACATATGAGTTCCGTTGCTTGCATCCAAAAAGGAAAAAAAGAAAATTGTAATCTAAATGCATTTAGGCACTTTAAAAGTCATTGTTATAAGTCAAACCAACCCGTTTTTCAAAGAAAATTTAATCAAAATGCAAAATATTTAATTCCCTGACAAGTGACTTTTTGAAGTCTATTGTTTGTTGTTTACTACTAAAGTCAAATCAAACCAATCAAAACCTCTTCAAATCCATTAGACTTAACACATAAAGGATCTTTACGCGACCTTGAAGATATAGGGAAATTGCAGACAAAACCATAATATTATATAATATTGGTCTAGAAGAATATTTACTGTTGCACTCAAAATCCTAAATTTGATTCTTCCCTTATTATTTGCACCCAAAAAAGAAAAAGAAAAATTTGTAATCTAAATGCATGTGGGCACTTGAAAAGTCATTGTAAGAAGTCAAACCAACACATTTTACAAAGAAAAATTTAATCAACATGCAAAATTATTTAATTCCCTGTAGGTGACTTTGCGAAGTCTTTTGTTTGTTGTTTACTACCGAAGTCAAATCAAACGAAACAAAACCTCTTCAAATCCATAGATTAACACACAAAAGAATCTTTACGCGACCTTGAAGATATTGGGAAATTGCAGACAAATATTATATATTGATCCATTGAAAAGCTTGCAAGTTGCAACTGAACAATGTTCATATGTAGTTGTCATGGCTTCCAGAAGATGTATATACTGCACAAAACGGTGCTTACTTCAGTCTAGAGAACCACCTCGGGCGCTGCCCTGAGGTGGGGGAGGGGGGACGGTACTGTGCAATTTTGCCTCAATTTCTTTTTATTTACGAGTTTGCCAATGGGCTAATTGGGTCCGGATTTCGCTTTATTTACAAAATTGCTATCGTCTCTTTATTGTTCGTTTGGTGATGCGAGACGGGTATTTATCATTAATAGTCAAAATTTAACACCTAATTTCATAAATGTCACTTTTTATAAAAATTTTCAAATATAGCAGAACATTCACATGAATAGATCTAGATACCCTCGAAATCCAAAACCTAACACTTGAATAGATCTCCTTGGCAATTTTGTTCAAAGTGCGAGGCCGTTAGTGAAATTGGTAATGTCAAACTTGTGCAAGTTTGTTGGAGTGGAAATTCATGGAGACCTTATTGATCAATTTCTGAAAGATCAAGTGAATGATCGAACATACCAATATGGCGGATATATGCAGATTCGTTGTCGATTTCCTCCCAGACTATTCTCTAACCTTGTAGCTCCATCCACGTTCACCTTAACCTAACCCTCTCTAGGAGTCTCTACCGATGCTGCAACAGTTGCCGCAACGATGACGAGCGAGAGACAGTTGCCATACATTCCTGTAACCCTGCAATTGCCCACTGAACAACATCAAGTGGGTGACTGATCTTGCCTTTCCACACACTAGAATTTCTCTCCGGCCAAACAGCCCAAAGAATCATGCAAACTGAATTAAAAATTCTTTGATTTACGTTTATTTGGTTTTAATTTTGAGGGTTTAATTCATTGAATTTAGTTTTGTTCATTTGGTTTTAATTTTAAGGGTATTTAAGTCCATTTAAGTGGATTTTCTGTTATTTTTGAAAGATTTTATAAAATGTGACATTTATGAAATTCGGTATTAAATTTTGACTATTATTGACACCAAAAACTAATACACAATCCATAGATCCAAAAAAATCATCCACTTAAACCAATTAATCAAGAAATCGATCAACTACCCACATAAAAACACCCCCTTTAATTTATAACCAACATGCTTAATCCAATAAAAATTGCAGAAACATATTCTAAAAGAGCATAAAAATTCAAAAATATTATACATGCAGAAGAACCCACCAACAAATCCTGTCAGCTGATAGATTCTCAGAAATAGTGGGTTATGTATGTTAAAAGCTTAATAACTTAAAAATTAAAAGTTTTCACCACTTGCATAAAAACACGTGATGGACCATCCATATTCTCGTCATAACTAAAAATTTCTCCTACACTTGGACTTGGGATAGTTTTCTAAAACCTTGTTTTTCTGAACATAATAATCGTGGTAATGTTGGAGAGATTAAATTTGTAGATAAAATTTATAAATTAAATGATATGTCACCAATAGAAAGAAGCACGTTCATCAACGTTTAAGTAATAAATCCAATCATCAACTTATATGTCATTTAGTTTGCACAATTTTGTCTCCCTAGCATTACCCATAATTCCTCGCTGTAAAACTCATAAATTTCGGGACCATACGTATAAATATGAAAACTAAGCCATTAATATTAAACCAGTTAATTCAAAGAATACATGTATATTGCCACTACGATCTAGTAGTATTCTTATTTACTTGTAAGTGAGAGGTTTTAGTTTCGATTATTCCTAAGGGAAAATTTGAACCATATTATTACTAATTCATTATAAGCATACACGTGAAGTTGGTCGTGATCTACTATAGACACCGGTTTAAACATACATGATGAGCTAATAAAAGATGTATGATCATGCCATAATAATGTTCACAAAACACATAAATCATAACGTCTTCAATATATAAAATAACACAATATTTCACAAAAAACCTTTCGAAAATCATTTATCTCGTGTATAAGTTGAACCTAAAAGCCCATTCCCTAATAAGTTTTCAGGTCGTAACCGTATTGCTTTGTCTAATCTCGGAATAAGTCGCATCTATATGAAACCACTATACTAATCATTAATAAAAAAAAAAAATACCACCATCAATTTTTTCAAATTCGAGAGTCAGAAAACTCTCGTTTTGTTTGGCAGCTCGGACTGTAATGACTGTTTTAGTCGGATAAGATAACTTGTACACCGAATAATACTAACTAAATTAATCAGACGTTTGATGTAGAATCAGACTAAAAACGAAACACAATGTCCATACTAGTTTTAAGAAAAAAAAATTGTAAATAAAATGAAAATAAGAAAGGAAAAAAATCGATAGAATAATCCGAAAAGGGGCACTGCCCTTTCTTTGTAGTTAATCTTCTGCAAACAATCAGTTGTCATTGATCTTCTTCACTCAACCCAGAAAAGTTATCCATGGAAAATCGAGGCACTATGAAGGTGCGGAATCAAGGGCAGCCGATGCTGAGATCCAGCTTCAGAATCCGGCGAAAGAGCAACTTGCAGGTCGTTGGGTTTCATATCCTGTCAAGGAAATTGATTAATTGAATTTACATCATGGTGGGTCGTTGCAACCACAGAAATTCAGCCAAGAAAGTTCATCTTCCAACCCTAATTAATTTCACAGAATTTTAATTTTGTCCAACTTTAAGTAATTTCACAGAATTTAATTTGGGGTTCAAAACCTTAATTTTGAAAGGAACTGTAACTTCACCAAAAATTTAGAGCTGAACAGAAAGAAGAAGAAGAAGAAGAAGAAATCTTGACGGAGACGACGGCAAAGGAAATGAGTCATGTGCACGATGCGAGAGAGAGGGATGCAACGAGAGATAGCGGGAGAACACATCGTGGTTTTTTTACCCGACTAATAATACATAGGTTTTCGGTTCGACAAATTAGCAGGTGTATACCGTATAAGGATGTGAGCCCAATTTAATTAATCCGGATACTATTTAGTGCAAAACTACATAAACATTTGTGTCCGTATTACTTATCTTATCCGGTTCGCTATAAAGTTTGCCAAACGAAGCCTCAACATGCTCACCACCAAGTTTGGGTACTTGTCCTGATATGGTGCGTTGAACCCATCTCACGAATGTAACCCACCACCGCATAATTATTTCTTCCTTTTTATTCTCTGGTTCGAGGACATTTTTTTGTTTAGGATGTCTTTATTGAGCTCACTAGCTTTCATTGGACTCGATAGGATTAATTGTTAGTGTAATTTTATGTTTGTTTGATATAAGGATTATGTTTAATGGGATTAAGTCGGACTCGCTCCGACTAACCCCTTCCTTAGAAGTTCTTAGCGAGAACCCTCCAATATCACCGGATTGCTAAGACCATTTACGAGACAGTTGCTCGCTCATCCTGTTCGTGCTCGTTCTACTCCGTCATCCTCGTCCTGCTCCTTCCTCCTGCTCCCTCATCCTTGTTCTCGTCTGGTAAATTCTGAATCTGACGATCAATTTTTTCAATTTTGTTTTGCTGATCGTAATTATTATTGGGTTTTGATCGATTGCGTTGTTTTATGCTCGAAATCTCTGGAAATTTTGAATTTCTAGCGCAAAAATTAGGCGCGTCTTTGTGGGTTTGTGCTTTGTGATTGGGTCCGTTTGTGTTCTGTGATTGGGTGAGTTTTTGAATTGATTGCTACCCAATTTATCTGCTGTTTTTGCTTATGTGAACTAATTGCTAAGTTTTTGTAAGTTGATTGCAATTTTTTCTTCGTTCCCTGCTCATAAAAATCACCATTTTATGGCCTTTTAACAATCTTCTGAGCATACAAAAGCATCCCTTTCTGATCTATAACCCATATAGCCTTTTTTTTTTTTGGGTGATATTTCTGATATTTTTTTATTGCTGTGTCAACTGAATTTCTAATATTTCTGTCATTGATTTATCTCCAGCAAGTACTAGAGAAAACAAAAGAGTCCCTGGACACCATGGCAGTCCGTTGGTTTATTGCCGTTATTTGATCCTCCCAGGCACGACAGTGCAGAAACAATTCGCAGGACACTCAATCTCGATGTGAATGTGAAGATGAATACATGTAAGCTTCATTTCCCCTTAAAAACTGTGTATTACACCATGGCTACATATAGTCCCTCCTATTTTTCTCCTGCCTGGGGAATTTCAATGCTTTACTCATTCAGTATAATTTGTGTTCCTATTGAGCAGGGGATCAGGTTGCGATTGGCAAGGAAACTGGAAAGAGGCTTGGTATGGGAACAAACATGTACCCATCTTCCGCATTGCTTGGCAAAGACAAGGATGCAGCCATAGCTTCCCTCCCTGTAGACGAGTTGATTGAGAAGGCTGATGGATTTGCTGGAGTATTTGCTGGTGGGTTCTACCGGAGTTTCGTTGTTCTTTCCGCTTTCTAATTAAACATGCAAGCTCTTTAATGAGAAGTTATAAACCTCACATTTCTTGGTAGTAGTCTGCATTTCAAAATTCATTGTTATTGGTTTAAATTCAGCCTAGACTCATGATTGCTCATAGCATGAAAGTTATTGGGCATGTTGCTCTGCCTACTTGTTTGGCAACACTATCACAATTGTCCACTTTTTATTTAGATTTTTTTTGTTTCATTATTCTAACACGTCTTTTTAATATTATAGAACACAAATATGAAATTGTAAAGAGGCTGCAGGAGAGGAAGCACATCTGTGGAATGACTGGAGATGGTGTCAATGACGCTCCTGCTTTGAAAAAAGCAGATATTGGTATTGCTGTAGTTGATGCTACTGATGCTGCAAGAGGTGCTTCAGATATTGTTCTCACTGAACCAGGGCTAAGTGTGATCATAAGTGCAGTACTGACAAGCAGAGCCATATTTCAGAGGATGAAGAACTATACTGTAAGTTAAATTTATGTATTGAGTGGAGCTGTAGATGGTCCGTAGATGTTTTGTTAATCTTCTCAGGCCATTCTAATTCTTTTGTTCTATTTGGGTGATAAATCAATCAGAAATTCCCTGATTGATTTTTATCTTGGGTGGTATTTTTTATTTGATTCTTGAGTCTTGACATACATACACAAATTCCTTTGTTGTTAATATTTGACATGAGTATACTGGGTTTGGTTGTTGAGTTCATATTTTCTCAGATGTTTCATTCCCATCAATGAATTATAGTTTATCATGTGTACTCTGGGTTTTGGCTGTTAATATTTGACATGAGTACTCTGGGTTTTGTTGGCTGAAATGTGCTTTAAAATCATAGTTTATGACTTTGGTATCAAGCCTTCACTTGCTGCTAGCTAAAATATTTGATTAACCAGAATGAAGTTACCATCTTATCATCCTATTTTGAAGTGCCTCTACTGTTCTAGTTGTAAACTCAAACTTATGGTGATATTGGATTGCATCCTTAACCTTTTTCAAGTGCCTCTACTGTTCTAGCTGTAAACCTGTGAGGTCATATGAAAAGCTATCTGCTTTGTGACTTCCACTCATCTTGCATCCCCTTCCCACTTATCTTGACTTCTAAATTTCATCTTGATTTTCTATCTTTTACATTACAAAATCAGTCAACTACACCGGTTTATATGGTTTAAAGCTGGGTGATGGTAATACATAAACCTGAGGTATTCGTATAAATTTACAAATGAATTACAAGAAGAAAGATAGCTTTTCTCAACTACAATATAATAACAACTAATGTTCTCCGTCATCCACACAGGTTTACATAAATGTCATCTTGCATTTATGTAAACCTATAAACCTGAGGTTGATTTTTATTTTTGAATGATTTGTATTTTGTTTCTTGGTGCATTGATATTCATGAGATGAGGATGGTGATTATTTTTATTCTTGTTTATTTCTTACTCTTCAGCTACCATTTGATTTCACCGAAGCTTATAGTTTATCGCTTTGGATCAGTTCTATCATCTTAATTGTGCTATCTCCTTTTGACAGTAGTAGGGAGAGATTGATAACCTCTTTTGCATTTGCAAGCAGGGATTGAAGACTGCAATTTCGGGGCAATGTTATAGAACAATTTCAGAGATGCTTCTAAGTACTGACAACCAAACCGAAGGCTGTGGCTGACTAGTGAGTGACTACAATCTCACCCATTTTACCTTAGCTGGCTTAGTGTCATCCTAAATACATCACTATTACAATTTACAAAGTTGATTTCAATAAAGACTAACAATTGGGACATCTTCGAGTGAGTAATTTGGTTTTTGTATTTTTATTGAGTCTCACTCTCATCCAATATTATTAATTTTAATAATATCTTTAATAAAAAAGCAATTAATAGAATAATAATGTAGTCCTAGTCTGAGCAAACACCAAAATGGTGACAGTACTGTTTTCATTATCCTGCTTCTTAGTCTAACATTGCACCATACGCTGCCTTAACCTAGTCCAGCTTAGTCTATTCTAAGCTAGTCCAGCTTAGTTCCTGAAATTAGTCCAGTCCGATGCAACAAACGCGCACCCTTAAGGCACGTTTGTTACACCTCCTTAGGAGGGATTGGCTTGGACTACCTAAAGTAGGACTATAATCCTACGTTTGGTAGGTTGTGGGACTAAAATAAAGGGGACTCGCCTCGACTATGAGTCCCTGCGCGCTTCGCTAAAGCTCTCAGCCTAATCCCACGCTTTCACTTGGTATTAGCAAGGACTAGAAGAAGGAAACCAGGCTGACATCCAATCCCCACTTTTGCTTGCTAAACCCTCTAGTCCCTCCACGTTCCGTCTTCTTTTGCGTAGCCGTCGGCGGTGACCCACCTTCATCTTTTATGCGACCAAGATTGGGTATCGTCGAGGGAGGACGACGACGAGCTCGAAGAAGAAGAAATCGTCGACGACCAAGATTTGGTGTCGTGGAAGCCATCGAAGCCATCGAAAGGAATAGCGCTACAGTCGCACACTCTAGAACATTCTTGGACCTTCTGGAGTTCTGGGTTAATTTTGTTTGGTTGGTAGGAAAACTTATGGATTGGTGTTGCAGGGTGGAGTTCAGGGTTTAATTTTGATGTTAATTTCTTTCATTTCCTCTTTTTTTTTTTTGGTTTAATTTTGAGTTCTGGGTTAATTTTGTTAGGGCCTCAAAGTCTCATTCTCGAAGGAATTTACAATGTGTTGTCTTTGTCATAACCGGCATGCTTTGCTCATCTCCATTTTCTAGTGTTTTACACTGCCCATCATCGTTTCTAGGTCTGGATTTAGTTTTGATGTTAAATTTCTTTAATTTTTTTTTTTGGGTTTAATTTTGTTTGTTTGGGTTTAATTTTATTTATTTTGGGTTTAATTCTAGAGTTATGGACCTTTTGATATCATATCGATTGCAATCCTAAAAATTGGAAACGATGAATTTGGCTCAATGTGGTGTTGCATTTCTTTCTTAATTTCCTGTTCTCCTATTAACAAAAAAATTGGGTCAATATTTTAGTCCAACGCTTAGTTCGGCACTGCACCAAACACTTTACTATTTTTATCCTATTTAGTCTAAGCCAAGCCAGTCTAACTTAGTCCTGAAACTAGTCCAGTTCGAGGTAGTCCGGTGCAACAAACGCACCCTAGGCTTAGTAGGAGTTAGAGCTAGGTTTAGTCTAAACAAAACAAAACAATGCAGTGTGTTACATATAACAAACTTGTGAGCAATCAAATATACAGACATGGCACTTCCAATTTCTTATGGCCTCCTCTTCATATTTTTCATCTCAAGTTGCATTGCCACAACCCCTGCATGCCGAAAAATTGATCAACACTCTCTTCGGTCTTCATTTGATATTGATTCTTCTAGTTTAAACTGGTTTTCCAACGATTGTTGCCGACGGGAGGGCATCACTTGTGATATGTTTGGTAGGGTAACTCATTTGTTGTAGCCCTCCAAATGTAGGGATGCATTTCTCACTCTCTTGGAAACCTCACACATCTTTCGCATCTCAACCCCTCCCACAATATGCTTTCCGGTCCTCTTAAGGCTCAAATTTTTTTGTCCTTGACTCGCCTTCAGATCCTTGATTTGAGCGAAACCCATTTATTTGGAAAACTACCATTACCTCTATCATCAAGTTATATCCGGACGGTGGATTTGTCCAGCAATCAGTTTAACGGAACAATTCCATCTTCATTCCTCCAGCATGCCTGGAATTTGAGCAGTTTGAATGTCAGCAATAATCATTTTACTGGCCAAATACCATCCTCCATTTGTTTTCTTTCATGTTCGCTTTGAGTCTTGGATTTCTCCTGCAATATTTTCAGTGGCTCAATTCCTCTAGGACTATTGGAGGTCTTTCGTGCTCGCGACAACACTCTCTCAGGGTTCCTTCCTGCTGATACTACAATGCTCAGACCCTTCAAGAAATTTCATTATCTACTAATAGCCTTTTCGGACCCATCGGTGAGAATGTTGGGAAGCTCTCCAAATTAAAGCTCATGCACCTTCATTACAACAATCTAGAAGGCCTCTGCCCCCATCTTTGATGAACTGCACAAACCTTGTTGAAATAAACCTGGGATTCAACCATTTTAGTGGGAATATCATTGCGCTCAATTTCTCTAAACTTACTCAACTTAGTAAACTAGATTTTATAAATAATGCACTCACTGGTACCTTGCCAATAAACCTTTACTCGTGCAAGTCCCTCAAAGCACTTCGACTGGCTACAAATGATTTCGAGGGACAAATCCAATCTGAGATTCTTCAATTGAAAAACTTGACCTTCCCCTCGCTTGTTCGTAACAGACTCACCAATGTCACGGGGGCAATGAAGATATTTACAGGTTTCAAAAGTCTTAGGGTGTTCCTTCTTTCAGAAAATTTTCGAGGTGAAGAAATGGCAGATGCGGATATAACTGTTGATTTCAGGTTACAAAATTTGTGTTTTCAATTTATATAGTCGTCATATGACAGGTCAAATACCTGTATGGATTTCAAAGTTCAGGAAACTGGAAGTCCTGGATTTGTCTTTTAACAGACTCACTACTGGCACAATACCTGGTTGGTTTGGGACTCTTCCGAGTCTTTTCTTTTTGTTGTTGAGTGACAACTTGATTTCGGGTGAATTTCCAGGGGAGCTTTGCAGACTACAAGCGTTAGTATCACAAAAGGCTGCGAATCAAACAGGCCATTGTTCACTTGAGTTGCCCATCCACTTCAAACGCGGTAATAATGCAACTATGCTGTCTTCACAGTGCAAGTATGTAGCAACATGCCAAGAGTAACCTCCCTCAGGAACAACAATTTAAGTGGCAGCATACCCTTTGAGATTGGCCAATTGCAATTTCTTCAACAACTGGATCTAAGCATCAACAACTTCTCCGACAACATTCCAGACCAAATTTCCAACCTCACAGAGTTGGAGAGATTAGAACTTAATAGTAACCGTCTGTTAGGTGAAATCTCATCATCACTATCAAGTCTCAATTTCTTGTCTACATTTACTGTTGCATACAATAATCTTGAAGGATCAATACCAGCTGGCACTCAGCTCCAAGGCTTCAATGCCTCTGCATTCAAAGGGAATCCAAAACTTTGCGGCACCCCACTTCCAAACCAGTGCTTGTCAAGTAATGGCAATGATGCAGATGAGAATGAGAACAACCAGGATTTGGACGACGATGAGTATCAAAGTCTATGGGTTGGGTTATCCGTTGTAAGGTCTTGAGATTCTGTTGCCCTTTGCTTCTCAAGAGTACGTGGAGATATGCATATTTCCAATTCCTGGACAATGTTCAATTCAAGCTCTATCTGATGTAGAGAAGGCTTAGAAGAAGGTATGACTCTTGTTGCGTTTTCTTTTTCGATTTGGTTTGTGATGTTTAATTCTTGTCCTTGTTCTTAACAGGAAACTGGATATTGGAGTTGAGAGTACAAATTGTTCAGAATATGCAAGCAAAGGTGAATCTTTCATGGTCCCTGACAAATTCCAAACCACCTCTCTCTTTAGTGTTCCAGTTAAATCTCCCAGCCCAGAAGACGAATAAACATTTTTGTGTACGAAGTGAGCCAGAAATTCTCTGGTGCAAAATAACTATTAAAGAGTAAGTAAAAAATATTTACTTTTTTTCTAATGACTACCTCAATCAGCGCTCTCTCTCTCTCTCTCTTTAAGAAAGAAAGCAAAGCAAAACCATCCGCACATCGCACCCTTCTTTCCTACCCCTCCCTTGCTACCCCTCATTTTTTCCAACCCATAACCATGAATTAGATCTTGGAATATTGGACTCTATCTTGACACAAGACCCAACGCTCACAGCCCATTGCTGAACTAGATTTCCAAAAAAATTGGGCAAAGTGTGGAACGATTCATGTTGGAACAAGGGTGTTTTACACATCCCCTTTTCCCTCCCCCTCCTCCTGTATGTTTTTTGACCTTCCCTTCAGGTGTGGTTGTGGATGTTGTTGTTCTTGATGAATTGATTGTGCGCAACACTCTCAAATATAGTTTTGGTTCGGGTGCTCTTTTCAATTTGTGGCAATCTCTTCCTTCACGGATGATGTGGCGGTGGTTGAGGCTTGCTTTTTGCTGCTTGAGATTAAGGTTTGGGAAATTTTATTTGAACCCAAATATTATCTCGTAGCACCCAACTTAAAAGTTTTGCCTCATGACTTCCTATTTTACCCTAAAAAGTAAATAGACAAAGAAATCCATTGAGCACGTTAGCAGAAACTGCCGTCAACCTTCTATCCTCACTCGTCGTTGTTCAGTTTTTCTGAGAAACCTCCATAGGGATGGATCTTGTTCTGAGTATTTTATTTTCTTCAATGAACTAATAAGTAAGCTCGCCGATTGTTGTTTGGGAGATAGAGAGAGAGAATTGTGGATTAAGCTAGTTTTTGATTATGGGGTTGATGTTTTTCTTGAGATTTTGGGTTTGATGATGGAGGAGAGTGAAAAAATAGAGAATTTGGGTGGGGGTGGCAACGGTGAATTTGAGTAAGCACCATACCTTTTTCTATTAGGGTTTATGGTTACAACGAGAGACCAAAATTGAAAGAGAAAGAGTGGTAACCCACCACTCGACGGTGGCTGACGAGGAGGAGGTGGAGTGTGATATCCCGTCCCCAAAATTATTATTTTATTTTATTCTTGACGTATTTCGAAGATTTAATTGGAACTAGTTCTTTATTTCTCCAAATTTCAGAAAAACGAAGTGAGGGGTAATTTAGTCATGTCTAATTTTCTCGATCTTTTCAGTCAACTCTTGAATTGGTTAGGTAGAGTTCGATTCCATGAGCGCGTATGCGTAAACAGATCTTATTTCCGAGTCCGAACGGAAAAGTTAGAGTCGTTTGAAGTTGGTGGCATTTTGGTAATATTACCAAAATGCTATAAATGGGAGGAAAACCTCCAGAAAAGGGGGGGTTTTTGAGAAAATGGGAAAAGGGGTGCTGCCTAACCCGTTTTAGGGTGAATTTGACCCATAAACCCACAAAACTTGACCCGCTTGTATCTTTTTCATCCGAGCTCCGTTTTGGATGATCTTGGTGTCCATGGAAAGCTCTTGACGAGCCCTACATCTCTGTACTGTTAGATTTTCCCATTTCTTTTCCATCTTTGCAGTTCGAGGTCGCAAAGTCCACGACTTTGCCGGCGGTTTTATCATTTTTCTGGCGATTCCGGCAACGATTCCCTTCGAGTGAGGTATGAAACTTCATCTACTCTTCATAATCTTCAAGTGGGTATGCTTAGTTTGTGTTTCGTATTCATTTTAGAGTGGGGTGTTTAGAACCTTAGAAATCCGGTTTTCTCCAGTGAAATTGGACGGGTTCCGGTTAGAATTTATCGTCGGCCTAGTTGTGAAAAGTGTTTCCCTTGTTGAGCTCTAGCTACCACGTAAATTTGAGCTCATCTAGTTAATGTTGAAATTCGGGGTTTGTAAACCCTCCATCTTGACTTCCACCGTGTGTGGCGGTGCGTGGGATCGTTCACGAGTGTTGTCTAGGTTTCAAATACCTTCTAGTGACCATGTGAACCTATGTCTAGCTTGGTTTCCAAAGATTCAATTGTTTGGTGTGGTGATCAATTTGTGATTGACGACAATTCGACCATTGGATCATAATGAAACTTTAGTATGTTATCCTCGAAGCATAATGTGGACTTTGGGAAGTTATGGATCATAAATCTGATTTACGGATTGTTGTGGACCCCATCGTTGACCGAGAGTTGATTTATGGTCAACATGTCTCGGAATGTTCTAAATAATAAAATTAGTACCATGGGAGACTTAAGTGAAGTCTAGTGGGCCTACATTGGTTAGAGAGTGACTTGAACATGTGTGAAATGGTTATTACCTTGATTTCTTATATTGGTATCATCTGTGAATTTGACTTGGTCTTATAAGGTGATTCTCTTCAAATGTGATTATATATATATATATATATATATATGTATATATATTTATATGTATATATATTTATATATATGTATATATATTTATATATATTTATATATATTTAGCCATAGACCTATGTTTATCAAACATGATTTGGCTTGTGTACGGACGATGATCGTGGTATGTGAATTGACGTGCATATTCGAAAGGTGGTTGATTTACATAGATGGTATGATATGATGAAATGTGAGTCACTTTAATATATGTGAATATGGAATGGTTTTATAATCATTTTTCCTATAAATTGTTAATTTTCATATTTAGCCAATGATATTGTTATATGAAGTGGGATTTGACGTGCATATTGGAAATATGGTTTGTTTTGTATGATTGGCTTGATTTGATGAAGGTGAGGGCTAGTGGTGGACCGTTAACCCATTGTCATGGGGTTTGTTGTTTTGAAACATGTGTCAATGCTCGTTTCATTATTTCATTTCTTGTTTCGTTGAGCCTTTATAACTTGAGTAACTTGATTCATGTGTTGTTTCATTGATTGGTGGTTATGCAATGTATTCCGCGATTCCGTTAAGTGACGGTCCGGAATCGTATCCTGGTTTGGATTCCGTTGAGTGATGGTCCAGAATCCTTCCTACTCCACTCTGCAATTCCGTTGAGTGATGGTCAGGAATCGTATCTTGGTTTGGGTTCTGTTGAGTGATGGTCCGGAATCCCTCTTACTCCGCGATCCCGTTGAGTGATGGTCCGGGATTGTATCCACCTTAGTTCATTGAGTTTAGTTTGAGATGGTTGCAAAGGTGTAGGCTTTGGATGAACAGTGTCGCCCTAATTCTACTTTCATCGTGTGTATGTGAATATGGGTGTGAGATGTCATGGTCGTTTGAAATGAACTTTTGGATGTCTGGGTGACTCCCTCGGAGTTTTCAAAAGTTTGGTATTGATTTCTTATGAAAGATTTATATTCAAGGTTTATAAATTATGATTGATGACTGGTTTTATTATTGTATCACATGCTTATTTTATTGTTCCTCACCCGAGCCTCTCAGCTTATCTGAGTGCCTGATTTGCCAGTGCACCAATTCCATAATATTGGCATTGACTTTACATATGACAGGTCTGGGTAGATTATGGGAAATCGCTTGGCATTTTGGTTTCGTTGAGTGGTCCGGAACCCAATGTGTTGGATTCCGTTGAGTGGTCCAGAATCCTTGCTCTTGTTCATTCCGTAAGGTGATCTTAGAATCCTAAATTCGAGTAGATGGGAATTACGACAATAGATATTGTGAAAATAAATTAGAATTACCATGTTATTATTCATAACCCAAGTTGGGAATTATGTAGAGTTCTTTAATTAAATTCGTGAAATGATATGTTATCTCACTGATTGATTAACGTAATTAAATATTAATATTGTGCTTCGTGATTCCTTGATATGTTACAAGCTATGTATCGAGATATAATGTTGGAAGTATAGTGATTGGTATGATGAAGTGAAATGTGATTTGACTTGTGTATTGGAAATGGTTGTGACATGTGATTGAAATGCATATTGAATTGCTTGGGAGATGTGAGGTCTAGTAAATGACCGATAACCCATTGTGATGTGGATTTGTGCTCAATATTGCTTTGTTTCATTGAGTTTCGTGAATTGGGTAACTTGAATCATGTCTTGTTCCTTCGAGCCGTTGTCATGCTTCTTGGACTTCCGTTCAATTCGTTTGGGTGGTCTAGAACTGAGTTCTGTTTGGATTCCATTGAGTGATGGTCCGGAATCCCCTTTGGAGCCTTGGTCCATTGGGTGGTCCAAAATCCCCTTTTCCAAAGATGTAGTCTTCAACTGAATTGTGTTGCTCTAGCCTTGCGTTTCGACTTGTTGTATGTGTTATTGACGATGTGATGGTTGACATTATTAATTGATGTGATTATGGAATGAAGTTGGATATGAGTGGAGTTATCATGAGTATTTTAGTTGATTAATATTTCTAGAGAATAATGTGTACTTTGTTAATTCATAACTATGTTACACACTATGAAATGCGATTTTATGTGGAAAACGTGATGAATTATGTGATGGTTGAAGTGGAAATGTTAATCGTCATGTGGGATTGTTATGTTGGATACCATGGTTATTGTTATGACTAGACTTGTTGATAAATGTGGCTAGAGAATGGTATTGTACATCATTGGTTCTTTGAAATGATATATGTTGTGAATTGCGGTATCATGTTGTGACATAGTGGCCTATATAGTGATGGAGGAACCATGATTTTCAGATGGGTTGTTATGTAACCCTGAGTCTAGTATTTTCATGCTTGTCAAGTTCTATTGATTGATTGAGAAATGTTATACCTTTCAACTTAATCGAACTGTGTTATATGTCAATTATTATGCATGACGAACTATGAATGGCTTGATCCCTGTCTAGGGTACGTAGGCAGTCTAACAGGGAGGTTAGATGCAGCCATAAAGCATACGAAAATAACTATGTGATTCGATTGTTGAGTTGTGCTTGCCCATATCCCGAAGGTGGGATATGATAGATACGGATTTTTGGTGACGTCACGTGTCAATTTTGGACGTATATCGGGATTGGGGCGTGACATGGAGGCTGCTGTCGTTTGCAACATCATAACCGCTCTCTTTTCTCTTACGAATCTAATGCAACTCTGGCAACATTCCTCCTATTCCAGCAACCAAACTCCACAATCCCTTTTGATTTCAGGCGATCCACCCATTTGCCGATTGTTAATTCAATAATTTTTTTCTCTACACCCATTTTTTATTTAGGGCAAAATTGGAATATAATTTTTTTCAAAAAAAACAATGGGTGTAGAGATAAGATTGCAGGTTCAAATAAAATTTCTCTTAAGGTTTTTTTCTTGTTGTTTTTTATTGTTGCCTTTAGGCTTAAGTATGTGTAGGCTTTCCTTTATGTCTTCGGGTGTAACTCTCATTTTGCTTAAGTATGTCCACTATATTATGTCTTACTCTGTTTATCTAGGGTTTTGTGTTTGTTTGAACTTAGACTCATCTATCACAAATTTTAATATTCCCTTTCATTAATAAAATTTTATTCTCGACAAAAATGAACCAAAAATGTTTAGGTCTCATAACATATCAAACTACTCGGCAAAATCTCCTTGATTTTCATTAGTTGTGCAATCATGTTGGTTAAGAACAAATTTGAAACTAAGAAAATTTTAGACTACTCATCAAAAATCCAAAATATGTGTATATGCAGAATCATTGAGAAGGGTTTATATTTTTTTCTCAAAGTAAAAAAAAATTTCTATTCTTCTAGTTTGCATAGGTTGAAAGTTGGAAGTTGTTGAACGAATCCCAGCAAGAGCAGAAGCCGAAAATTGCAGAGCTCCAACTTTTGCAAGAAAAGGCGGTTTAGGAAATGGGTGGCAGTGGCACCTTAATCCTGCAAATTGGCCACTGCTGCAAAAAAATGAAAACAATCTGGAAATCTAGGAAAACACAAAAGAAAACGATTCACAATTTTTACTTTTTTCATCAAACAGTAAAGTTTAAATTGCAATTATCTTGTTAACATACGTAGCATGGCACATTCTGGAAGAAACATGTTGCTGCAACAACGTAACAGTTTCTTCTGTTAAATTTTTTGGCAAACAGATGTCTTGATTTACAATTTGTTGATGTCTCGAGGTAGTGAAGAAGTTGAGATTACGCCATGTGTCTCCTCCCATCAATGTATGATTTATTCTCAATGCATCCTTCAAGTATGGTGAATTTTCAAGGCTAACACGTGTACAATACAACGGGATGACGTGAAGCACATGTGACCATTTGACTTCACATGTGGGATAATCGGCTCTGATACCATGAAGAAGTTGAGATCCCTCCATAAAACCAATTGAAAATATGAGGAATAACCCAACTTACTTATAAGCCCATGCAAAGTCTCTCTCCTATCAATATAAGATTATTCTCAACACGTATTGCCGTTTTTCCTACTCTTCATTAGTGTAATTGTAACATATTATAAAGCATCTTACCCAGCAAAAAGATAAACAAATGCTCCATTAATTTACCTTGATCATGACTTAAGTAAACCCATTGCGTCCAATCTGATAAGTGGCATGTGATGTTAGTGTAATTTCAAAGCATTCTCCATATTTATTTATTATAGATTTGAAATTTCAAAGTCTAGACAAAGAAAAAAACATAGTCGTGAAATAAGTTGACGGATGATAGGTCTATGTCATGCTATATTCTGTAATTAATACGCGTAATTGTATTATTACTTTTTATAAGAGCGATACTTAAATTTTAAAGAGGAAAAATTGAGCAAGTAACCTTCTCTTTCGTGTAAGAGTACTTACACATTGTTAAATCATAGAAAATTCACTAAATTAATTAATTAATGAGCCTCTCACTTTTACTTCTTATACTTAACCACACAACTCTCCTGTTTAATTGAATTTCCTTAACTTGATTGCATCAAAAAAATTGTCAAAGTGATTAAAAGTGCTTCTACTTCACACTCAAAGGTCTTCTAAAAAATTTATCAAACAACTATGTTTCAAGACAAAAATGCTTTTAGCTCTTCCAAAAGCACAAGCGAAAAAAGTCAATGTAGACCTTCTATTACGTTGCTGCAACCCATGATTAGACACCCTCCATTGTTAGTGACGTCCCATTTCACTCAAGTCTCCAAATAGCGAAGACTGAGAAATTCAAACACTGAGCACAAGAGTACAAACCATTAACTAATTACCTTCTTCCCTTGGTTAATTTCTACCTCCTTTGGTTCAAACAAAGAAGTGTATATATACCCCCCAAACGATGTGAGCAATATAACTCCGGTACAGCCATAGGGAAAAACGCCATGCCGGAACCTAGTCATATAATGCCTCATGGAGTCCTTTTCCTGTTTTTTGTGTTCTCTGCTTTCATTTCTACAAACCATGCTTGCAACAAGGCAGATCACAACTCTCTTTTGTCATCTTTCAATATGTCTTCTTCTCGTTTAAATTGGTCTTACAGTGATTGTTGTCACTGGGAAGGCGTCGCTTGTGATGCTGATGGTAGGGTAACACATGTTTTGTTGCCCTCTAAACGGCTCCAAGGAGGCGTTTCTTGTTCTCTTGGAAACCTCACACGTCTTTCGCACCTCAATCTCTCCCACAATCTGCTTTCGGGTCCTCTTGAAGCTGGACTATTGTTGTCCTTGAGTCGCCTTGAAATCCTTGATTTGAGCTATAACCTTCTCTCCGGAGAAGTACCATTGTTTCTATCATCTAGTTACATTCAGATAGTGGATTTGTCGAACAATCAATTCAATGGAACAATTCCATCTTCATTCCTCCAGCATGCCTGGAGTTTGAGCAGCTTGAATGTCAGTAAAAATCATTTTACTGGCAAATTACCTTCCTCTATTTGTCTTCGTTCCTCTTCGGTCAGAGTCTTGGATTTCTCTCACAACGATTTCAATGCCTCAATTCCTCTCGGACTAGGAAACTGTTTGAAATTGGAAATCTTTCGCGCAGGCTTTAATACTCTCTCTGGGACTCTTCCTAGTGATCTCTTCAAAGCTCATGCGCTTCACGAAATTTCTTTACCTTCCAATCTTCTTTTCGGTCACATTAGTGACAACATTGTCAATCTCACCAGCCTCACAATCCTAGAGATTTACTTCAATCATTTGAGTGGCGCACTTCCTTTCCATATCGGGAAGCTCTCCAAATTAAAACTCATGCTCCTTCATTTCAACAATCTTGAAGGTCCTCTGCCCCCATCTTTGATGAATTGCACAAACCTTATCGAACTCAATCTTGAATTCAACCATTTAGATGGAAATATCTCGGAGCTAGATTTTTCCAAACTTGATCAACTTATCAAGCTTGATCTTGGGAGCAATAACTTCTCCGGTGTCATGCCAAAAAGCCTTTACTCATGCAAGTTTCTGAAAGCAGTTCGCCTGAGCGGTAATTATCTAGAGGGACAAATACAACCCGAGATTGTTTCGTTGAAATACCTATCCTTCCTCGCACTTGGTGGCAACAGACTCACCAATGTCACCGGCGCTCTGCATATATTGATGCGTTTCAAAAGTCTCAGGGTGGTCATGCTTCCACATAATTTTATAGGTGAAGAACTGCCGGATGGTGATGCTATGATTGGTTCTGGGTTTCAAAATCTCCGCCTTTTTGGCTTATCGGACTGCCAACTTAAAGGTCATATTCCGGTGTGGATGTCAAAGTTCAAGAAACTCGAAGCCCTTGATTTGTCTTCCAACAGACTCACAGGCTCAATACCTCCTTGGTTGGGAAGTCTTCCCAGTCTTTTCTTCATAAGCTTGAACAACAACTCACTTTCTGGGGGACTTCCAAAGGAGCTTTTCTCACTACAAGCTCTTGTATCCGAGAAGCCTGCCGCTCAAACAGATAGTGGTGATGTCGAGCTACCTATCAACACGCAGCGAACAAATGCATCTGTCACAGCTCTGCAGTACAACTATGTGTCCAAATTGCCGCGAGCAATTTACATCCGGAATAACAGTCTAAGTGGCAACATTCCCGTTGAGATAGGCCAGTTGCAAAACCTTCACGAGCTGGATCTCAGCGTCAACAACATCGTTGGCAGCATTCCAGACCAGGTATCTAACCTCACAAACTTGGAGAGACTAGACCTCTCAAGAAACCATCTGTCGGGCGGAATCCCAGCTTCACTATCAAATCTTCATTTCTTGGCTTCACTTAGTGTTGCATACAATAACCTCCAAGGACAAGTACCGTTAGGCACTCAGATCCAAGGCTTCGATGCCACTGCCTTTGAGGGCAACCTGGGACTTTGCGGTTCCCCGCTTCCAAACAAATGCCAGCAGAACACAAGTGATAATGCAACCAAGAACATGGAAGATGTGCATGGCAATGGGAATGAAATTCCATGGTTTTATATTTCAGTGGCTCTTGGTTTCATTGTAGGATTTTGGGGAGTTTGTGGCTCTTTAGCTTTGATCACGTCGTGGCGATATGCGTATTTCCAGTTCCTCTCCGATGTTAAAGATCGCTTCATACGTTGATCAGTGTAATTTTTCAGTGAGAAATAAAGGACTTATTAACCACATTGCTGCTGCATACAAACAATCTAACAACTGAGTAAAACAAAAAGGGAATTACCGTTATAGGGTTAAACGTGCATCCAACTTTCCTAACTAAATTCATACACAAATGTCTTCGAAATGCAGACAAACGAGCTCATGCAAGGGAGGACACTCTAACATGAACAAGATGGGTGTATAAATCTACGCTCAAGTACAAATACACGTGATTACTACGTGAAGTTGGTGCAAGGCACATCACACTTCAGTCTTGAAAGCTAAATGCAACTAGTACAAGTTGGAACTACATAAATCTAACGTGCAGTGTGAACATACACGGAAGTTGGTCATGATCTCAAATAGTACTATAGATATCGGTTTAACATACATGATGAGATAATAAAAATGTATGATCATGCCATAATAATGTTCACAAAACACATAAATCATAATGTCTTCAATATATAAAATATTTGGATTCGCTAAGTAAAACATTGACATGATAACAAGATATTTCATAAAAGAGAGATTATATTAACACACCCCAAAATTACTTTTTTCACACCCTTTTAATTTTTTAATATTTTCTATTAAGTGTTAGTGGTGTGTCAAAAAATATTAACAAAATAAAAAGATTTGAAAAAAATAATTTAAGGTGTGTGTGAATATAATTCATTTTCATAAAAACCCTTTCGAAAATCATATATCTCGTATATAGGTTGAACCTAAAGGTCCACTCACTGATATGTTCCTGAGTCGTGACTGTCTTGCTGTGTCTAACCTCGAAATAAGTCTCTTTTATATGAAATCACTATATTAATCATTATTAATACAAATGATTAATATAAATAATCCACCATCAATTTTTTGAAATCCAACCGTCACAAAACTCTCAACATGCTCAAAAAGAAGCTTGGGAACTTGTCCTAATATAGTACGTTGAACCCATCTCACGAATGTGGCCCACCACAATTATTTCTTCTTTTCTATTTTCTTGTTCGAGGGCTAATTTCTTGTTTAATTGACAAGCTAAAGACTCAAAGAGGACTTAAATTTTAGGCAAATGGACAAAGTAATAATTTAATTCAATTAATTACTTTGCATCATTTGGGATTGTAAACATCAGTGCAGAACACGTTTTGTTTCAAGTGTGATGGAAGTGCTTTTGAGTCATAGTCAAAAGTGCCGAAGCCCAATCAACATGGTGTTGGTCCTTATTGGTGTAGGTGTAGCTCCTCATGTCTGAAAAAGGATGAGGTTCCAATTTCAAACTCAACTATGTCTTACTCTGTTTATGGAGGGTTTTGTTTTTGTTTAGACCTATCTATCACAAATTGTAATATTCCCCTTCATTAATGAAGTTTTATTTTCAACAACAAAAAAAAACCCACAAAAATGAAAATAAGAAAAGGGTCCTGATTCAATTTGATACTACTCATCAAAAATTCAAAATCTGTATATGCAGAATCATTGAGAAGGGTTTATATATTTTTATTTTTGAAAGTATATATATATATATATATATATAAAATAAAAACATTAAAAAAAAACCTAGCGTAAGTTGGGTTTTTACGTCTTCTAGTTTGCATGGGTTGAAAGCCGAAAGTTGTTGAACGAATCCCAACAAGAGCAGAAGCCGAAAATTGCAGAGCTTTAACTTTCGCAAGAAAAGGCTGTTCAGGAAATGGGTTGCAATGGCACCTTAATCCTGCAAATTGGCCACTGCTCGAAACATGAAAACAATCTGGAAATCTAGAAATACGCAAAAGAAAACAGTTCACCTTTGTTTTTTTATTTTTTTTATTTTGTTTTTTTATCGAATAGTGAAGTTTAAATTGCAATTATCTTGTTAACCTACACAGTGGCGGATCCATAATTCAATCTTTGGTGGTTCTAATATAAAATATTCAAGAATTTTGTAGACAAAAATAGTGTGCAACGCACAAAAGATTTTTCTCTATTTTTTAAATGAAACATTTTGTCGAGTACTTTCTATATATATGAGAGGCCTTGTTAGGGATGGCAACGGTTCGGTTTGGGGACGGAAATGCTATATCCATCCCCATAACCACGAAAATTAACCATATCCATAACCGAAAATTAACCATTAGGGATTATCCATAACCATATCCACCGGGTAACGGATTTTCAATCGGTTATTGGTTATATCCATCTTCGTCAAAAAATTAAAAAAAAATTATATTCATCCAATTAATGTACTATAAATTTTAGTAGATACTAATTCCATCGTTAAATAGCAACATCCAATTACAAAAAATATAACAATATATTTGAAGTTGTTCATGATAAGCCACTGTGATAAATTGGTCCAATAAAAAAGAAAAAGAGGACAAAAACAAATACGAAAGGAAGACAAAACAAATTGAATATTCAATGAACTAATTTCTTGACAGTGAGACTCTTGAAGAGAGATGAATCTGATAAACTTAGAACATTTGATAATTGATATATAAAATGATTCAATGAATTAATTTGGTTGAGTATAACAATAAGAGTATTGAATTGATGAGGTTGTTGGTATGCCCCATGCATGATGTTTGGTGTATAATAAAGATAGTATAGGGTTTGATGCATGCATAATGAATTAGTATAGGGAGGGTTCGGTAAAGTGAATAAAATTATATTATATACCAAATATATATATACACACACACAATATATTCGGGTCGTATTCGGAGACGGATATGGATTGGGGACCCCTATAATCATATCCAAAACCATAACCGAATAAAGTTCACGGTTTTTCCCCATATCCATACCATACCCGAATTTTCATATCCAAATCCAATCCATTCGGGCGGTTATCCATGGTTATCAGGTTTAACGGTTAGAATTGCCACCCCTAGGCCTTGTTTTGTTCTTTGGAGATTAAAAGTCTTGCTAAAATTTTCAGTGTCAATTTTTCTTGACATGTAATATCTTGAAGGGTCTTTCTTGAGAACATAAATTAAAGAGTTTTTTTTTTTTTTTTTGCCTAAGATACTCTTTACTTGAACGATGTTCTTTCTTTTGAGATATTAATAATTAAGAGGTGAAGTCATACTAGTAATTTAAAAGGTTAAAAAACATATTTAGCATTCAATACTTTTGCAAGGGATAGAAAAAACAAAAAGGACCCTCGCCAGATCGTTTTCTCGGGGATCCGAGGAATCTCGTAATCATGTCCGTTTATCATACATCGTGGGGTCAGAAATCATTTAAAATTTAAAATTAAATATAAATAGTATCTAACAAAAATTGACCAGACGATTACAGAATTTCCTTCTTTTCCAAAAAAGAAAAGGGTAACGGAAAATTGGGGTAGAAAAAAAATATTTAAATAGAAGATGGTGGGTCCAAATTAGAAAAAGGGATAGAAAGAATGCAAAACGACAATGTCAAAAAGCAGGGTGCAAAAGCACAACCCTTCTTCTTCATTTTGTCGGTTCTGCAACTCAAGCTTTCCGGCGACTAAAACCCAGGGAATGGTGGCTCTTATATCTACTATGTTATCCTATTAATTTACTATAATTTATCCTATCGAGTCCTTCATGGCCTAGGGTTTAGGGTGGTCCTCTGAGATTCTTCATAAGCATTTCTTCGATGTTCAGAGGTCCTGGGACCACCCCGGTCCCTATTTAGATCCACCCCTGAACATGCGTAGCATGGCACATTCTGGAAGAAACATGTTGCTGCAAAAACGTAACAATTTCTTCTATTAAATTTTTTGGCAAACAAATGTCTTGGTTTACATTTGATGATGTCTCAAGGTATTGAAGAAGTCGAGGTACACCATGCAAGGTCCCTTCTTTCATTAATGTGAGACTTATTCTCAACATGTTTCCTCATGTGTAGCGAATTTTCAAGCCTAACAAGTGGACAACACAACATGGTGGCGTGGAGCACATGTGACCATTTGATTTCACATGTGAGACAACTTACTTTGATATCATAAAGAAGTAGAGGTTCCACCATAAAATCAAGTGGCCATACAGAGAGTAGCCCAATTTACTTATAAATCCATGCAAGATCCCTCTTCCCATTAACGTGGAACTTATTCACAACAGGTACTGCTGTTTTTCCTACTCTGCATGAGTGTAACTGTAACATATTATAAAACATCTTACCCAGCAAAAAAGATAAACAAAATGCTCCATTAGTTTACCTTGTTCATGACTTAAAGTAAACCATTGAGTCCAATCTGATAACTGATAAGAGAAGAAAAATCAAACTTAGGTAAGTGGCATGTGATGCCAGTGCGGTTTCAAAGCATTCTCCATTTTGATTATTATAGATTTGTAATTTCAAAGTCTAGACAAAGAAAAAAATATAGTCATGAAATAAGTTCACGGATTATAGGTCTAAGTCGTGTTACATTATGTAATTAATACGCGTAATTGTATTATTTCTTTTTATACGAGAGATGTTCAAATTTTAAAGAAGAAAATCGAGCAAGTAACCTTTCCTTTCATGTAACGGTATTTTCACGTTGTTAAATTATGAAAAATTCACTAAATTAATTAATTAATGAGCCTCTCGCTTCTACTTCTTATATTTAAGGAAAAATTAGTATTTGTTTCCCAGTTACTATTGTTTATTGACTTTTTAAGATTTTGATCCAAGTTTCTAACATTAATGTAATAATAAATTTACATGTCAGTTACATAATTTTTTAAAATAAAAATTAATAATTGATTTAGAATTTTAATACTCACACCTTTGTTAAACTCCTAACTAATTTTCAATTCAAAACATTTCCAAAATAAATAAATAAAATAGAATAAGTTTGTACCCATTAGCTTTTTTAAAAAATGTTTTCAATTTTTTAATCTTATATGTACCCATTCATGTAATTTTTTAAAATTCTTAATCTTAAAATGTATTCATTCCTAAATATACCAATTTGTTATATATAAAATGTACCATTTTTTTATATAAAATCTATTCAACTTTCTTTCTAATCCATTTTTAAACTTATATGAGTACATTCTTTTTTCTTTGATTTGAGAATGTATCTGTGACATCCCACATCGCCCAGGTGAGTGATCCTTATATGTATATTCCCATCATTACCTAGCACGAGGCCTTTTGGGACCTCACTGGCTTCGGGTTCGGTAGGAACTCCAAAGTTAAGTGAGAATGGGGCTAAAGCAATCTCATGATGGATGACCCACTGGGAAGTTGCTCGTGAGTTCCCAAAAACAAAACCGTGAGGGAATGGTAAGCCCAAAGCGGACAATATCGTGCTACGGTGGTGGAGCAAGCCGGAGAAGTGATCCATCCCAGGGCGGGATGTGACAGTATCCATATCAAGTTTAATCGAAGAAATTTACTAATGTTATTAAGCTTAATATCTCTTTTTTTTTTTTTTTTTTTTGTGATTTTGAAGAATGTACCCATGTTTTGGTACAATAATTTTTTGGTTAATTTTGATGAATGTACCCATGTACACACACACACACACACACAATAGTATATTTATATTCTAATATTTTTAATCCCACAAATTATGATTTTTTTTTTAATTTAAAATCTCATTAATATAAACAACTATAAATTTCAATTCTTAATTTAAAAAATATAGTAACATACATAAAAATAAATTATCACATTAATTTCAAGAACTTCGATCAAAAATTAAAAACCAACAAAATTTCAATCAAAGAATATTAATAACTAAGGACCTCACCTAAAGTTTCCCTATATTTAACCATATACAACTATCCTATTTGGTTGAATTTCCTTAACTTGATTGCATCTAAAAATTGTCAAAGTGATTAAAATTTAAAAGTGCAGCCACTCATGATTAGACCCTCATTGTTAGTGACGTCCCATTTCACTCTAGTCTCTATAAAGCAAAGACTGAGAAATTCAGACAATGAGCACAAGAATTCAAACCATTACCTAATTACATTCTTCCCTTTGATAATTTAATCAACATGCAAAATTATTTAATTCCCTGTAAGTGCGACTCTTTGAAGTCTTTTGTTTGTTGTTTACTACTAAAGTCAAAACCAAACCAAACCAAATCTCTTCAAATCCAAAGATTAACACATAAAAGAATCTTTATCATGAAGATAGAAAGAAATCTTTTTCGGATCCCTTCCTCCTAATTCAATAAATCAGGGAATCCAGACCATTAAAATTTGATCCAACGACGAAAATTATTATAACTTTTAAGGTGGACCCTTGTTTGTAGATGTTGGATCAAATTTCATTAGTCTGGATCCCCTAATTTGGTAGATTAGGAAGAAAGGATCCTCTCTGGATCCCTTCCCTCAAAGATATTGAGAAATTGCAGACAAATATTACTTATTGATCCATTGAAAAGCTTGCAAGTTGCAACTTAACAATGTTCATATGTAACTGTCATGGCTTCCAAAAGATGTATATACTGCACAAAATGGTGCACATTTGACCTATGACTCTTTTGGATATGCTTTTAAAATGACTGAAAACGCTTTTAGAAAAAATATTTTTAGATTCTAAAAACACTTTAAGTGCTTTCTGCTTCTTCCAGGAAGCACGTTAAGTGTTTTTACCAAGATTTACTTGCATTTTAATTTAGGATTGATTTTAAAAACATTTTCACTAAAAACGTTTTCAGTTATTTTAAAAGCATATTTAAACGAGTCATTATATGTTTACGTTTATATGCGTATTTGTTTGGGCCCGAAATAATATTGTTGGGCCGAGCATAGGGTGTGCTCGGCCCAAAGCTGTGTCAAATGCTATGGGCCGAGTGATAGGTTCCGGGCCAGGTAGCAGGTTCAGTCGAGTCTTATCTTAAGAATGAGTGGTCCAGATAAATAAAAAGGGTCGAGGGAGTCCTGGTGCAACCAGGATTCCCGGCCAACAAGGAATAAAGCCTCGGAAGGGGGGAAAGTTCAAAGTCCTAATGGGAGCAGGTTTGTTCGAAGTAAAGTTGGAATGGGACAAGGACTCCCAATCCAGATAGGGGTTCGATTCAGTCTCAAGGAATGGGTGCTATAAATACAAGAAATCATGCAACAAAAGAGGACCTTGAATTCAACATACAATTGCCCTGCGCAAAGCCTCTCAAACACCTTGAGATTTTTCCTTTTCCTTGTTTGCCGACACACCTTCAGTTTGGATAAACAGCATTGTGGAGGCACCCGACGAACAACTTCAGTTTGGATAAACAGCACTGTTGCCGTAGAATCAACCGACCGAAAAGCACCTTCAGTTTAGATAAACAGCACTGCGTTGAGGCCGACTAGTTACCTATCCAAGTCTCGGTCGAGAAGGGTTTTCGAATCCTTGTTGGCAGAGGTCACCTTGTTAGCCCTCTCGGCGTAGTAAGGTGTTACGAGTTACGTTATTCGGTGTACTGGACGCCGAGTGATTTTATGATTGGATACTCACAAGTGAGTTTCAGAGTTCGGCATTCTGACGGCCGAACTACATTCACCATCAAGACATACATCACATTTGAGTACTTGTGTCCGTATAGTTTGGTGTTGATTTGACGTGCTTATACTCTTACGAATATAATCACAGTGACCGACGATTTGTGAACTTCGCAGAACTAGCAGCCTTGTCTTCAGGCTCTGGAACCCAAAGACCGAGAGTGTTCCTTCCTCGGTTGCAGTCGCAAGATAAAGAAGTCAACAACACGCTCAACGCGACATCAACGAATTTTACTCGTCGGCCGACGAGTTGGCACGCCCCGCATTCAACCGAATGACGTAGTTAGCTTATTAGTTACTCGGCCTGCGCGCCACGTAGGTTTTGTAATTTTTAGGATCAACATTTTGGCACGCCCAGTGGGACCATTGTGCTAGACCTTCGGAGTTCATGACCATCGAGACACGATCTGTATAGAATAAAACAATCATGGGAAAGTCAACAGCTGACTTACCAGTGCAACGCCTTGGGCAGGATTTGCACCCAGAGAAAAATCCGATCATTGTTGCGCCGCCCGAGGCCACAAATGCGACACGCCGAGAGAATGAAATCTGTCTCGGCGGACAATCTCGCAACCCAAAAGTCCCTAACCAAACAGCATGCATGTTCATTGAAGGAATAGTGGAAGATTGCGACGAAGATGGTGGGGAGGGTTCTGATCCACCAACTAGGTCGTTTCTTCGGAGACGACTCGATGAACAATATCAACAGGTCGAGTAGCCGATTGGCCAAAAGATGAATGATTTACTAGATGCAATACGAAGTAACAATGACACACAGACCAGGATGCTTGAAATATTGGTTAGTAAAGCCTTTGAAGATAGCCAGGTCGGCCAATCTCGGCAGCCTTCTACAAATGTTCCAGTGCAAGCCGAGAAAGGGTCCGCCCGGCCACAACCAATCAACTTAGAGAAAAGAGGTGGATCGGGCAATAGATCTGACGGACCAAGCCAAAGAGAAGAAGCCGCTTCCGTCAACATGACCGAGGTCCAAAGAATGATCGACTCGGCCCTAAAGAAGGGACCGAAATTTCCAAAATTCATCCATCCATACCCGGCTTACGTAGAGAGGTTCGAATACCCGCGAGGCTTCAAGGTCCCCGATTTCATTTTATTCGCCGGAGAATCGTCCTCATCCTCGTTAGAACATGTGGCTCGTTTCACGGCGCAGTGTGGAGACATCAATAATGACTTCCATAAACTACGACTGTTTAACTTTTCACTGACAGGCTCAGCTTTCGCTTGGTACATTAATCTCCCACCGAACTCCGTAGAGAGTTGGGAGGAATTGGTCAAGAAATTCCATGAACAATTCTATCAGTCGGGGATGGAAATGTCCGTATCATCATTGGCTAGGATGGCTCAAGCGTCCGACGAATCTCTAATGAAATATTTAACAAGATTTAAGTCAGCCAGGAATTGGTGCCGAGTACCTCTCCCCGAAGTTGAATTCGTCAAGATTGCCCTAAACGGTTTGGACGTGGAATACAAAAAGAAGTTTCTAGGGGCAAATATTCGAGATATGTACGAACTTGCTCAACACGTTGAGCAGTATGATTATTTGCTCCGAGAAGAGAAGATGTCAAAGTCACCATCCCGGGGAATGTTATATAATAATCCCACGATTAGCTATGCATTGGCCGAAAGCGAGGATCCTCAGTATGCCAGTGTGGACGCGGCCGAGATAGTAATAGATAAACCTTATGTCTGCAAGGTGTTAGCTCAAGTTAGTTCCAAAGACACCAAGATCCGTTCGGCCGCCGAAGAAATGAATAAAACATCAAAAGTATACACTTTCGATATCACCAAGGCCGATGCAATTTTCGATCAATTATTGGTAGCCAAAATCATCAAACTTCGGCCGGGGCACACTATCCCTAAGGCCGACGAATTGAAGGGCAAAATATACTGCAAGTATCATAATTCTAATAAGCACGCAACCAATAATTGTGTTGTATTCCGAGACACGATTCAAAGTTGGATCGAGAAAGGAAAGTTAAAATTCCCGGAGAAGCAGATGGCGGTCGACGTCAATCCTTTCCCCTCAACAATAATTGGTATGGTGGATGCTTATCTCCCTAAAAACAAAGGAAAAGGGAAGGCCGAATACAGCCCGGTGCAGCATGTCCGTAAGCAGAATGGTCAACCACGACTGAAGATTGATTTGTTTTCAAATGCACCACCAACGAAACGCTCGGGGCCAACCATCAATGAGCCTATGATGGGGTCGAGTTCCGAGGAAACTCATGAATCAATGGTTTTATGCGACCATTGTAAAACACCAGTCGAACTTAGAAAGAAAACATATTCGACACCAACTTCAGGCCCACCATCTACGACCTCTACAAAATCACCAAGGGGATTTGGTAATGGTCCACGACGCTAAGTGTTTGAGAGACTCGACCCACAGGTACGACCAAAAGACCAGGCCCCAGTCAGGTGGCGTCTTAACTTTGACGTACCTTTCTATAACGAGGATTATTACTCGCGCAATGCCAGCAGTTCGGGCTCACCAGCCGATCGAAAAACTTTCAAACCGCCCAGGACACCAGATCAACGCTGGTACAGTTACAATTCTCCGACTGGTCTATATACAGCGTTGTCTAAATCTCAAAAACGTCGTTGCCAACAGATAGATTGCATGGCTCGATGACGAAAAGCGCAGGCCAACCCTGCCAACCGGTGGCAACCAAAAGAGGCCGTGGAAAGCATTAATGAATGGCAAACCCCGACTATCATGACCGAATTACTCGAAGGGAAAAAAGTAGCGGTTCCCGACTTTGAGACCACCATTGAAAAGTCCGAGAAACGTATCAAGCTCCTTCTCCGGCCTGAGGAGACGAGAGCTCGCCTCGAGCATTTTAGACAAGAGACCGAAAGGAAACTTTCTTCGTTACCACCGCTCGAACCGTTCATCAAAATACGACGCAATCTACACCCTCCATTCCTCGGTGACTCCTTGGAGTACATGCGGGAGTTTCATAAGAATTATTCCGCCAATGACTTGTACGGACTACCCAAGGCGTGTCAGGAAGCCCTCGACTTAGCAATAACTTGCCCTGATGCCGAGCAAATTATCCAGAAAACTTCCAACCCAGCAATAAAAGCTAGATTCCAACATATACGGGAAGCTCGGGTCCTTGGCTTTGAGGTTGATCCCTACACGGATATTGACGCTGCCGAATTACCCTTTTCTCTCGAAGACCTTCAGCATTTGCGATATCATTTTGAAGTTTTCTCGACTGTATCTCTCTTCGGCCTCACAGCCGATGAGGACAAAAAGGTGGCACGTTTGGATGCATATCTAGACACGAGGAACGCCCGTATCGCCTACAAAGAACGAGACCGAACAGTACAGGACCAAAAGAAATCTTCGACAGTAAACATGGTCGAGGAAGACAGCCAGAATAAGATAGACTTGGTCAACACGCCTCAGAGGCCGGTTTACGCCGAGGCACTCCAAAGTTTGATTGAGGATGCTCCGACGACTGATATTATGGTTACTTTTGTGGAAAACAACGACCATGATCCGATGGGACCCTCAGTCCTCGAACATATGAAGATCAGTATGGTCCACGTCCTATCAGCTGAGTTCCAACCAAGTACCCATCAGTCAAATTTCTTGGATGGGGACGTAGTTGTTGAGGTAGCAACACAGGTGGATTTCGTCACAAACGACGACGATAGGGAAGTCCGACATGAGGACAACCTTAAGGCAACTTTGGCCGAACTATTCCCCTGTTCTCCCTCAGTTAATCTCCAACATCTAAAGCCGTTATACGTCACGGCTCATATCGAAGGATTTCCCATTTCTAAAGTGTTTGTCGACTATGAAGCCACAGTCAACATTATGCCGATGTCCGTCATGAAAGCCTTACGCCGTTCTGATAACGAGCTTATCCCGTCAGGCATAACTATGAGCAGCTTCATCGGCAACAAGTCTCAGACCAAAGGAATGTTCCCGTTGGAAGTCAGCATTGCCAGTCATCACCACATGACGGCATTTTTTATAATTGACTCCAAGACCGATTATAATGCATTACTCGGCCGCGATTGGATCCACCAAACCAGTTGCATTCCTTCATCACTATACCAAGTCCTCATCTTTTGGGATGGCAAATCGGTCGTAGTGCACCCAGCCGACAATCAGCCATTCGAAACCAACATGATTTAGGCTCGCTATTACGATGATCACGTCGGCTATATCACCCTTCAAGGTTTTAACGAGGATGGATGGCCGACGAGAATTTCGGTACAGAAAGTTATTGAGGTAGGCGCCGAGACTGTCTAACAGGATTCGGCGAGGCTCGGCTTGGCAAATTTACTTACCGACGCTGATGATTAATGCCACCAAGCAAGAAAGACGTCAGGCCGCGGTTTCATCGACAATGGAACGTCTGCTGGCCCATTGGTACGCCATTGCCAAGCAACCACATTCCGGCATCAACTTAATCGAATTTTTGGCCGAAGCAGATAACGGACCCGTTCTATCTTTTGACAAAGTTCAAGCTGCACCAGCCAAACTTGAAGACAATCGGCCCCAGGTTAAGGACCCATTAGAGGAAATCAATGTGGGCACAGCCGATGATCCTCGAACATTGTTCATCAGCGCGTTACTACCACCGTCTATGAAGGTCAAACTTTGTAAATTACTCCAGGAGTTTAGAGATTGCTTCGCGTGGAACTATCATGAAATGCCAGGCCTCGACCGAAACCTTGTAGAACATGAGTTGCGCATCAAGGACTGGTGTAAGCCTTTTCGACAACCCCCACGCTGGTTCTCGATCGAAGTACAACTTGGCATCAAAGATGAATTAGTTCGGCTTCTAAAAGCTGGATTTATTAGGACTGCTCGGTACGTCGAATGGTTGGCCAATATCATCTCGGTGTTAAAGAAAAGTGGAGCCCTTCGCATTTGCATCGATTTTCGTAATTTAAATATGGTCACTCCTAAGGATGAATACATAATGCCAATCTCAGACTTGCTAATTGATGTTGTAGCTAATCATGAATTGCTATCTTTCATTGACAGCCATGCCGGTTACAACCAGATCTTTATCGCTGAAGCCGACGTCCACAAGACGGCTTTCCGCTGCCCAGGGGCACTCAGTACCTACGAATGGGTAGTCATGCCATTCGACCTCAAGAATGCCGGCGCCACATACCAACGAGCCATGAATACGATATTCCACGACTTAATCGGTACAATCGTCGAAGTTTATATCGATGATGTGGTGGTAAAATCAAAGCGTCGCCAAACGCACCTGGATGATCTGCGGCAAGCGTTCCTTCGCATGCGCAAGAATAATCTCAAAATGAACCCGACCAAGTGTGCCTTTGGTGTTTCGGCCGGTAATTTTTTAGGGTTTTTGGTGCACCATCGCGGCATTGAAGTCGACGAAAATAAAGCTCGCGCAATCATTAGCGCCCCACCTCCGACAACAAAGAAGCAACTCCAGTCCTTGCTCGGGAAGATAAACTTTCTCCGCCGCTTCATCGCCAATTCGACCGGTAAGATGAAGGCATTTTCTACGCTCCTCAAACTTAAGGATTCCGACAAGTTTGAATGACGCGAAGAGCATCACACGGCATTTACGCAAATCAAGGTGGTCCTTTCCACACCACCCGTACTAATTCCACCTTGTCGTGGCAAACCCCTTAAACTGTACATTTCGGTAGCCGCTGAATCCATTGGTTGTCTCATCGCGCAAGATAACAATGTAGGGCGTGAACAAGCTATCTTTTATCTCAACCGTAATCTGAATTCGCCGGAGCTCAATTATTCATCCGTCGAAAAACTTTGCTTAGGTTTGTTCTTTGCCGCATCAAAACTTAGGCACTACATGCTCCCATCTGTTACGCAGGTCATTGCCCAAATAGATGTGATTCTTTACATATTCACTCAGCCTATCGTCAAAGGCCGAATTGGGAAATGGACGCTCGCGTTGTCCAAGTTCAGCCTACAGTACGTACCCCAAAAGGCCGTAAAAGGGCAAGCTCTCGCCGATTTCTTGGCCCAACACCCTTCTCCTTATGGTTTTGGGGGGGGCGATGTCGACGTCGGTTAAGTCACAACACGTGATAACTATTAGACTATGCATTTTGATGGTTCCAGTACTTCGACCGCGGCTGGTGTTGGTATTGCCATTCAGTCACTCGACCACTACCGTTGGTATTTTTCTCTCAAGTTGGATTTTAGTTGTACAAATAATCAGGCCGAATATGAAGCTCTCATCATCGGCCTCCACGTTTTACACGATTTACGAGCATCCCGCGTTCTCGTCCTCGGTGATTCCGAACTCGTGATTAACCAACTCAACGGCATGTTCCGTTGCATGAGTTGTACTTTAGCGCCCTATCACATGGTCGCCACCTACCTGGCCGAGTCGTTTGAACGGATCACATTTGAACATATTTCACGTATTCACAACACGGACATCGACGAACTCGCCCAGATCGCCTCCGGAGCACAACTCACGGGGGGCAAGCTAAGCCGGGTAACACCCATAAGTTTGCGATCATACCCAGCCTTTGTCAATCGGCAAACTCTCCAGCGCAAGCACGTAATACGCACAAGGGTGATGTTGCTCCCATCCTTACTAGAACGGGGAAACCTCGTAGAAGTATATGTCGTCGAGGTGCAATCAGACGATTGGAGAAAAACGATGCTACGATACCTCGATAACCCCCATGGGAAACATGGACAGAGAACGAAGGTCCTCGCCACCAATTATGTGTCATACCAAAATGAATTATACTGCAAGGGTGAGGACGGGTTACTACTATTATGCCTCGGCCCACACGAGGCTGCCCAAGCGATGGTCGAGGTACATGAAGGAATTTGTGGGGCTCACCAATCAAGACGAAAGATGCGCTGGTTGCTTCAACGACACGGTTACTTTTGGCCCAATATATTAAAGGATTGCATCGAATATGCACGGAGATGCATACCGTGCCAAATTCATGGACCCGTGCAAAGAGCCCCAGCCGAATTACTCCACTCGATTACTAAACCATGGCCGTTCAGGGGATGGGCAATAAACGTAATTGGCAAAATCACACCATTATTGGGGGCGGAAAAACATGCGTGGATAATAGTAGCAACTAACTATTTCACTAAGTGGGTCGAGGCAAGGTCATACGTCGAACTAACGGCCAAAGAAGTATGCAATTTCGTAGAGGAAAATATTATGACCAGATTCGGCGTGCCAGAAACGATCATAACCGACAATGGCACCATATTCACGGCCGACATGTTTAAGGAATACGCGGCAAGTCTGAATATCCGACTTGAGCAGTCAACGCCGTACTACCCACAGGCAAACGGGCAAGCTGAGGCAAGCAATAAAGTGTTGATCGCCATTCTCGAAAAAATGGTAAGAGGGAGGCCTGGGCTTTGGCATTTAAAGTTAAACAAAGCATTATGGGCATACCGAACTTCACCCCAGTCGGCCACCGGAACGACTCCTTATACGTTAACTTACGGACACGATGCTATGTTACCAGTCGAGTTGAGTATAAACTCTTTACAAGTGATCGAGCAAAGTAGTTTGTTTAGTGCTGAATATAGTCAAGCTATGCGAACTCTTTACAAGTGATCGAGCAAAGTAGTTCGTTTAGTGCTGAATATAGTCAAGCTATGCGACAAGAATTAGAAGACTTGGAAGAAAATCGGATCGACGCGGGTAACTTATTAATAGCACAGAAGAAAATTGTCGAACAAGCGTATAACCAGGGCAAACGGTGTTGCCTGTTGGGATTAAGGACCCCAGGTTTGGCAAATGGTCGCCAAATTGGGAAGGGCCATTCATTGTTCACAAAGTTCTCGGCAATGGGGCATATCATCTTAGAGATCAGACCGGTTTAATTCACAAATTGCCGATTAATGGAAAATTTTTGAAAAAGTACTATCCAGTCACGTGGGAAATGCAAGAATAAATACCATTGTATAAATTCATAACAAAAGTGAACAGATACATTCAAGAGACTCCTAAAAATAATTTTCTAGGGGGTCGAAGGGAGGAAAGTTTCGAGGGCAGCTTTCAATTCCAGCCACTTCACTTCGCTCAAAATTATCTCAGCCTGCCTCGTCTTCTTGTTGAGCTGCAATTGCTGGATGTGTCGCACGCCGGCAGCGAAGGCCATAAGCCGAGCTCTGTTGGCCTCAAAATCCCTCTCAAGCTCTGAAGCAGCAGCGAACCTTTGTCGTTGAAGCTCAGCAATTTGACGCTAGAGGTCGGAGATCTGGCGATCAAACTCGGTCAGCTGCGCTTTCTTGGCCTTTATCACCTCCACCTCCGCTCGGCCAGCCTCATGCGCGACCTTGGCCGCCTTCAAGTCGTCATCGGCCCGTAGAGCTTGTTCCAAAATGGTGAAGTGCTGCCAAGTCCGCTCTAGAAGGTTAGTAAGGTAGGAGATATTCTCCGTGCTCAGGTACCCGCCGCTGGCAAGGTCATTTAGGCACTCCCCAACGGAGTCAAGACCCTTGCATTAGAGGACTTGGGAGGCAGAGAGGGACAGGAGTTCGTGCAGTTCGGCAAAAGCTTGGGCCTCGGGCACGGCTTCTACTGGTTCGGCAGGGGCAGCAGAGAAGCCAGCCTCACCAGTCGTGCTCTGAAGAAGAGCGTCGAGCTCTACTTCCCACGAAGGTTGCACATAGAGGGAAATTTGTAAAGGAAAATAAGACAAGAAATACATGTAGTGCATGACAAATGGAATGTTTTTAGACCTGCCGGGAGGAGACTTCGGCCATGCCCTCTGGGTCATTGCTCGAACCCAGAGAACTTAATGGCCAAGCCCAGTGCCTAAGACCGCTCTCAATTCATGCGGCCGATGGAGGTTATCTACATTCGATAGCCATGACGGTGGCCAAGAAATATAGACAACGCCTGTCGGCGCATAAAATTGTCGGTGAAATGAACGTTCGGGCACTTGACATTTAATATTTCTTTAAGAACAAGTGCGTCATGATAAAATTAACACAAAAGAAATAAGACTTACAAAGGCCGAGGAAACTTCTTGTGGAGGAATGGGGAGGTCTTCATCTTGCGGGTGGAGCGACGTTTCGACCGTCGCCTCAGGATCGACCAGGGGCATCTTTCCACGATCCGCCATAGGAGGACGTGATTGAACGGTTGCCTCGACCACCGAAGGAGGATGGACGAGAGCAGAGTTGGCTGGTCGAGGGCGACGCTCCAGCGGGACCTCGTCACTCTCGTCGCTCTCGTCGTCCTGAGAAAACCTTTGTTACGACTAGAAGACTAAATAAACAAAGGATAATGGTGGAATCATACCTCTTCTAGAATGACCGTCGGTCGCTGGATGGGGGGTGCCTCGACGGGAGTGGCCGTTTTCCCCACGGCAGGCGCCATGGCCAACTCCGAAGCTGTAGCTAGTACGACGGCCGGATCGGCCATAACCCCAGTCGGAGAGACGACTGGAGGAAAGGGGTCTGCCGAAGCCGGGGCAGCCAGGATGGAATGAGAGCTGGCAGGTGCAGTTGTCCCTGTGGTGTCGCTAGGAACAACGTGAATCTCCCGGTCGCCTTTCTTCGCCAACTTCTTGACGCGTTTGGAAGGGCGAGGAGCGTCATCCTCCGGCTCGGCATCTTGGTGGGGGCGTTTGGCTGATACTGGTCGCCCGGTGGTAATGGTCTTCTTCGTGGGAACCAATTTTTTCGTCATCACCACCACGGCGACCACTTCCGCCTTCCTCAACACACGACCACCTGAGATAGCAAAGTAATCAGTAACAAGGGGCGAGTAGTTGAAGTGCAAAGGACGAAATGACAATATACCTTGGGTTGATTCCTTGGGTTGGGCTGCAGGAGCTTGTCTAGGCCGGTCACCGAAGATTCTACTTACCACGTCTTCGACCGAGACACCGAAGAAGTCATGGGTGTACTCGTCCCACCAGTCCCCAAAGGTGTCGGTACCCAAAGATTCAGGAACGGTCGGTCGAAGTTGAAATTTTTGACACTTGTCCTGAAACTCCTGTTCCGTCGTTTTACACTCCCTCTCGGAGGAACCAGATAGGCGTCATCGACTTAAGAGGGAGCGAGAAGCGAGTAAGGGTACGGGGCAACCTTGGAGGTAACCGAGTTGCCGGGCGACGAAATGGGGATGATAGACCTCCCAGCTAGCTCAGCGGGCATCGCAACCAAGGGGGAGGTCACGGGCCAATACGAATGACCCCCAGTGTTGACGAAGATCAACCTCTTCGGTCTCGGCCTACGCTGCCGTCGGAAGCCTGATCGAGGCAGGATGTTCCTGACGACGGCATACCAGGAACTCGTCGTTAGAAATGACGTCGAGGATAAAGAAGTGTTTGAGGACTTCATCGGCCCGATGAAGAGATGCCGGTCGAGAGGCTAGTTGAGGGCCGAACGCTACAGTGCGCTGGAAAACGGGAACCTCGGGCCGAAGGGTGGAGAAGTAAACCTACAGCCAGAGTTAGAACACCCAGAGGGGTCCGTTCTGGTGCGCGTCGATCTTGTTGATGGTCATCTCGGCCAAACAGCGGAAGAGATTGGCAAGAATGGTCGGACTGAGCGCCAAGGAGTGACCACTAGCCAGGGCCTGAACCACCGGCATATTCTCGACCAGGCATTTGTTCGACCTAGTACAACAAATGAATTTGTTGTACCAGTAGAATATGAAGGCTTCGTGTTCTCCCTTCCTAAGGCTCTCCTCGTCTCGGCCGGCGAAGTAGAGGATAAGAGTGTTGTAGTTGAAGAAGTTCTTGTGTAGCTTCTGAACTTCTTCCTTCAAAGGCTCCCTATCTCCTCAGCTGAGTGTCTCGACGGCCCGTTCGTCGAACAGCCCTTTTAGGTCGAGAGGCGAGGGGCATCCGGAGAGGGCGGCGTCAATTGGGAGACCAGACGGGGAAGTCCCAAGGATAGCCGAAATGTCAAGGACGGTGGGGCCGAGAGGGCCGAAAGGGAGAATCATGGTGTTGGTAGTTGAACACCATAAACTCAGGGTCGCCATAAGCAGTTCTCTATCCATGGTAATCTCCATGGTCGAGAGCATGATGGCATCATAAATGCCGATAGCTTTCCACTCGTTGCCGAAGAATGCACTCATTCGGTCAACCCAGGCGACCCAAGCTGCAGTGGTCGAGGGCCAAGCTCTTTGAGGCCGTGCCAAGCACCATTTCGACCAATCGAACCCCTGCAACAGGGGTATTAGGCATTGTTCCTTGAGAAGGTTGGCGATGCGCGACGGCATTGCATCTTTGAATAATGGACCCAGAATTTGGTGAGTGCTGGCTAGATCGTTTTCGAAGCGTAGCGTTTTGATGGCGCTCCGATTGATAAAGTCCTTACATTTGTTGCACTCGTCGAAAAGTTTGGAGATGAAAGAGGCCATTGGTAAGGAATGGAGTGGTGCATAGGTTTGAAAAAGGGGTTGCAAAGAGATGAACTTAAGGGTATTGTGTGAGCAAGCAGGAATGACAAAGGGAAGATTTCAAAATTTCTGAAAGCGTGGGATACGAATGGTAGAAATTTGGGTATTTATAGGTTTTTCAGAAAGAAGATCAAACATTTGGTATTCGAAAACACTAGTTTGAATTAGGGGAAATTTTACTGAGAAATGACCCCAATCATTTCAGATATTTTGGGAACCTTCAAGGCCGAAGCCCGACCAAAGGTTGACAGTCGTTGACCTCAGAAGCGAGGGGGCAATGTTTGGGCCCGAAATAATATTGTTGGGCCGAGCAGAGGGTTGTGCTCTGCCCAAAGCTATGTCAAATGCTATGGGCCGAGTGATAGGTTCCGGGCCAGGTAGCAGGTTCGGTCGAGTCCTATCCTAAGAATGAGTGGTCCAGATAAATAAAAAGGGTCGAGGGAGTCCTGGTGCAACCAGGATTCCCGGCCAGCAAGGAATAAAGCCTCAGAAGGGGGGAAAGTTCAAAGTTCTAATGGGAGTAGGTTTGTTCGAAGTAAAGTTGGAACGGGACAAGGACTCCCAGTCCAGATAGGGGTTCGATTCAGTCTCAAGGAATGGGTGCTATAAATACAAGAAATCATGCAACAAAAGAGGACCTTGAATTCAACATACAATTGCCATGCGCAAAGCCTCTCAAACACCTTGAGATTTTTCCTTTTCCTTTTTTGCCGACACATCTTCAGTTTGGATAAACAGCATTGTGGAGGCACCCGGCGAACAACTTCAGTTTGGATAAACAGCACTGTTGCCGTAGAATCAGCCGACCGAGAAGCACCTTCAGTTTGGATAAACAGCACTACGTCGAGGCCGACTGGTTACCTATCCAAGTCTCGGCCGAGAAGGGTTTTCGAATCCTTGTTGGCAGAGGTCACCTTGTTAGCCCTTTCGGCGTAGTAAGGTGTTACGAGTTACGTTATTCGGTGTACTAGACGCCAAGTGATTTTATGATTGGATACTCACAAGTGAGTTTCAGAGTTCGGCATTCTGACGGCCGAACTACATTCATCATCAAGACATACATCACATTTGAGTACTTGTGTCTGTATAGTTTGGTGTCGATTTGACGTGCTTATACTCTTACGAATATAATCACAGTGACCGAATCGAGCGCCGATGATTTGTGAACTTCGCAGAACTAGCAGCCTTGTCTTCAGGCTCTGGAACCCAAAGACCGAGAGTGTTCCTTCCTCGGTCGCAGTCGCAAGATAAAGAAATCAACAACGCACTTAACGCGACATCAACGAATTTTACTCCTCGGTCGAGCTCGGTCGACGAGTTGGCACGCCACGCATTCAACCGAATGACGTAGTTAGCTTATTAGTTACTCAGCTTGCGCGCCACGTAGGTTTTGTAATTTTTAGGATCAATAGTATTATATATAAACAAACCTGTGAGAATCTTAACCTAAGATGGATCATTCAATCTCTCATGGCTTCCTCTCCATCCTCTTCATCCTCATATTCATTTCCATTATATCTATGAATGATGCTTGCGATCCAAGCGAACGCAACGCACTCACGACCTTCTCTCGCACTCTGTCTTCTCCTCCATTGAACTGGACTACTAATTCAGTTGATTGTTGCCAGTGGGAAGGCATCACTTGTAATCAGGACCGTTGGATCACGCGATTGCAATTACCATACAAAAGCCTCAATATGGCTCCCTCATCACTTGGAAATCTCACACATCTCACACTCCTCAATCTCTCCCACAACTCACTTTATGGTTCACTCGAAGCCGGATTCTTCTTGTCCTTGAATCGTCTTGAGATCCTCGATTTGAGCTATAACCTTCTCTCTGGAGGGCTCTCACTCTCTTAGCTTCCAAGTATTGTACAGATTGTTGATTTGTCCAACAATCACTTCCATGGAGAAATTCCATCCTTATTCTTCGGACATGCTTCGAATATGACTAGTTTCAATGTCACGAACAACAGCTTCTCGGGGTCCATCCCGTCCTCTATTTGTCTTCATTTGTCTCCCTCGATTAGACTATTTGATTTCTCCCTCAATGAATTCAGTGGCAATATTTCTCGCGGACTAGGTGCGTGTTCCAAACTACAGGTGTTTCGAGCTGGTTACAACAACCTTTCGGGACTACTTCCAGATGACATCTACAATGCTACCACACTTAAAGAAATTGCGTTGCCTCGCAATTCACTACACGGTGCCATAAGCAAAAGAATTGTCAACCTCACCAACCTTGCATTCCTTGACCTCCAGTCCAACGGATTGAGCGGTTTTCTCCCTGTAAACATTGGTAAGCTATCCAAATTACAACACATGTTCCTTCAATTTAACAGTCTAAAAGGCTCTCTGCCCCCATCTTTGATGACCTGCACAAACCTTATCAAACTAAATCTCGGAATCAACCTTTTTGAAGGAAACGTCTCCACCCTTAATTTCTCCAATCTTGCTAAACTAACAATACTTGATCTTGGCCATAACAACTTCACCGGTTTCTTGCCAACAAGCCTTTACTCATGCAAGTCCCTGAAAGCAATTCGAGTGAGCAAAAACAATCTAGAGGGACAAATACAACCCGAGATTCTTTCACTCGAATCCTTGTCCTTCCTCTCCCTCAGCTACAGCCGATTGACAAACATCATGGGGGCAATGAAGATACTAATGCGCTGCAAAAGTCTCAAGGTACTCATCTTTTCGACAACTTTTTATGGAGAGAAAATTCCAAGTGATGAAGTAATGGCTAATTTCGACGGGTTCCAAAATCTTCAAATGCTAGATTTGAGTAAATGTCAGCTTAACGGTGAAATACCTCAATGGTTATTGAAGCTCAAGAAGCTAGGGGTCTTGATTCTGAATTTTAACAGAATCACTGGGTCGATTCCTAGTTGGTTGGGGGCTCTTCCAAGGCTCTTTGTTTTAGGAATGGGAGCCAATCGAATTTCGGGTGAATTTCCAAAGGAACTCTGTACACTTTCCATGTTGTTATCTGAAGAAACTTCTCCTCAAGCAGACGATGATGTTCTCGAACTGCCTATCTACACCTCAACCAACGAACATTTCTGCAGTACAAGTTGTCTTACTTTCCTCGCGTGATCGACATGAAGAACAACAGCATTAGTGGGAGAATTCCCAATGAGATAGGCCAACTACAGCTGCTACAAAAGCTGGATCTTAACATGAACAACTTTTTGGGTGAAATCCCAGAGCAAATATCCAACCTCAAGAACTTAGAGGAATTAGACCTTTCCATGAACCATTTTTCCGGAAAGATCCCATTGCCATTGGCAAGCCTTAGTTTCTTGAATTCTTTCAATGTCTCGTACAATAGTCTTGAAGGATCAATACCGACCGACACGCAGCTACAAAGCTTCAACGCCTCTGCATTCGAAGGGAATCCAAAACTTTACGGCCCTCCACTTCCGAAGTGCTTGTCAAGTAATGGGAATGATGGAGAGAATAAGAACAGCCAGGATTTGGACAACGACGAGGATCAAAGTCTATGGATTGGGTTATCCGTTGTGCTCGGTTTCGATGTAGGGTTCTTGGGATTCTGCTGCCCTTTGCTTCTCAAGAGGACATGGAGATATGCATATTTCCAATTCCTAGACAATGTTCAGTTTAAGCTCTATCTGGTGCAGAGAAAGGTTAAGCGAAGGTAAGAGTGTTATACACTTCTTTTAATTTATTTATCAAGTTTTTTATTCTTTTTCCTTGTTTTGATGAAGTAAATCGTGTGAGATTCTAACATGTAATCAAGAGTATATTTTCGTCTTTGTCTCTCACCATTCATGTGACGAGTGAGACAGAGACTGAATATTCTCTTATTACATTCAAGTTTTTCTAGTTCGGTGGCATAAGTCTGTCGAGACTCTTACACGTAACTAGGAATATATTTACGTCTATGCATTCAACTACTAGACTCACATAAATATCATAAGTGAGATAGATACGAAACATATCCCTAGTTATACCCAAATTTTTCTTGACAAGATTTTGACATGTAAATGGGGATATAATCTCATCTTTGTATCTCATTATTCAGGCGATGAATGACAAATAGAGACAGAAAATATCCTCATTTACACCTGAATTTTTCTCATTTTATCTTTTTTTTTTTTTTTTTTTTTTATGATGCTTAATTACTTTTTTTCACCCTTGTTCCACTTGATTAATTAAACATAGGATGAAGATTAACAAGCAACCCCAAGACCAAGTCCAAGTCTCAAACCAAAGGGGAGAAGTTGAAAGCAGCAGCCATTCACACGTCGAGGGTGACAGTAAAAATTGCACAGAAGATGCAAGCCTCAGTAACTCTTTCATGGTCCCTCACAGACAGGACTGCTCTACCTCCGTCTTCAATGATCCAATCAAAGAAGAAATACAAAGTATCAGTTGAGCAGCTCTTTTATTTTATCTTTTATTTAAAGTTAGGGATGTCCTTCTTTTGATATGAGTGAATTAGAGCGAGAACATCGAACATAAAATTTCAGATGTACTCTATTAGACCAAAACTAAAGTTGCAGAACAGAAGTTTTAAAATCTTTTTAATGTAACAGTTTTTTTTTTTTTCTTTTTTTGGTCAAACTATCAATCATCATCTAAAAACATGTTTCAATAATTCTTATTTGAAAGTTTGATGACATAATTTGTTAGACGAATTTACACTAAACTAAATGTAGTATAAGTTACACGTTTAACCCAAAAAAAAAAAAGTCCCATAACTGATCAAACTATCGAGGAAGAAAATTGTTAATATTATCTGATTTGACTAATCTCCTTAGTTTAGTCCTAAGTATGTTTAGGCTTTCCTTTATGTCTAGGGGTGTAACTCTCATTTTGCTTAAGTTTGTCTACTCTATTATGTCTTACTCTGTTTATCTAGTGTTTTGTGTTTGTTTGGACTTAAACTCATCTATCACAAATTGTAATATTCCCCTTCATTAATAAAATTTTATTCTAGACAAAAATGAACCAAAAATGTTTAGGTCTCATAACGTATCAAACTACTCGGCAAAATCTCCTTGATTTTCATAAGTTGTGCAATCATGTTGGTTAAGAACAAAATTGAAACTATAAGAAAATTTGAGACTACTCATCAAAAATCCAAAATCTGTGTATATGCAGAATCGTTGAGAAGGGTTTATATTATTTTTCTGAAAGTAAAAAAAAAGTTCTCTTCTTCTAGTTTGCATGGGTTGAAAGCCGAAAGTTGTTGAATGAATCCCAGCAAGAGCAGAAGCCGAAAATTGCAAAGCTCCAACTTTCGCAGGAAAAGTCGGTTTAGGAAATGGGTGGCAATGGCACCTTAATCCTGCAAATTGGCCACTGCTGGAAACATGAAAACAATCTAGAAATCTAGGAAAACACAAAAGAAAACGGTTCACGATTTTTTTTTTTTTTTTCATCAAACAGTAAAGTTTAAATTGCAATTATCTTGTTAACGTACGTAGCATGACACATTCTGGAAGAAACATGTTGCTGCAACAACGTAACAATTTTTTTTGTTAAATTTTTTGGCAAACAAATGTCTTGATTTACAATTTGTTGATGTCTCAAGGTAGTGAAGAAGTTGAGGTTACGTCATGTCTCTCCTCCCATCAATGTATGATTTATTTTCAACGCGTCCATTACATGTGGTGAATTTTCAAGCCTAACACGTGAACAACACAACAGGATGACGTGAAGCGCATGTGACTATTTGACTTAACATGTGGGATAATCGGCTCTGATACTATGAAGAAGTTAAGGTCCCTCCATAAAACCAATTAAAAATATAAGGAATAATCCAACTTACTTATAAGCTCAAGTAAAGTTCCCCTCCCATCAATATAAGATCATTCTCAACACGTATTGCCGTTGTTCCTACTCTCCATTAGTGTAACTGTCAGATATTATAAAGCATCTTACCCAACAAAAAGATAAACGCTCCATTAATTTACCTTGATCATGACTTAAGTAAACCCATTGAGTCCAATCTGATAAGAGAAGAAAAATCAACTTAGGTAAGTGGCATGTGATGTTAGTGCAATTTCAAAGCATTCTCCATATTTATTTATTATAGATTTGAGATTTCAAAGTCTAGACAAAGAAAAAAAATATAGTCGTGAAATAAGTTGACAGATGATAGGTCTACGTCAGGCTATATTCTATAATTAATACACGTAATTGTATTATTTCTTTTTATAAGAGCGAAACTAAAATTTTAAAGACGAAAATTTGAGCAAGTAACCTTCTCTCTTTCATGTAAGAGTACTTACAATTTGTTAAATCATAGAAAATTCACTTAATTAATTAATTAATGAGCTTCTCACTTCTACTTCTTATACTTAACTACACAACTCTCCTGTTTAATTGAATTTCCTTAACTTGATTGCATCAAAAAAATTGTCAAAGTGATTAAAAGTGCTTCTACTTCACACTCAAAGGGCTTTTAAATTTTTTATCAAACAACTATGTTTCAAGACAAAAATGTTTTTAGCTCTTCCAAAAGCACAAGCGAAAAGTCAATGTAGACCTTCTATTGCGTTGCTCCCAACCCATGATTAGACACCCTCCATTGTTAGTGACGTCCCATTTCACTCAAGTCTCTAAATAGCAAAGACTGAGAAATTCAAACACTGAGCACAAGAAAACAAACCATTACCTAATTACCTTCTTCCCTTTGTTAATTTCTACCTCCTATGGTTCAAACAAAGAAGTGTATATATACCCCCCAAACGATGCGAGCAATATAACTCCGGTACAGCCATAGCGAAAAACGCCATGCCGGCACCTAGTCATATAATACCTTATGGAGTCCTTTTCCAGTTTTTTGTGTTCTCTGCTTTCATTTCTACAAACCATGCTTGCAACAAGGCAGATCACAACTCTCTTTTGTCATCTTTCAATATGTCTTCTTCTCGTTTAAATTGGTCTTCCAGTGATTGTTGTCACTGGGAAGGCATCGCTTGTGATGCCGATGGTAGGGTAACACATGTTTTGTTGCCCTCTAAACGGCTCCAAGGAGGTGTTTCTTGTTCTCTTGGAAACCTCACACATCTTTCGCACCTCAATCTCTCCCACAATCTGCTTTCCGGTCCTCTTGAAGCTGGACTATTGTTGTCCTTGAGTCACCTTGAAATCCTTGATTTGAGCTATAACCTTCTCTCCGGAGAAGTACCATTGCTTCTATCATCTAGTTACATTCAAATAGTGGATTTGTCGAACAATCAATTCAATGGAACAATTCCATCTTCATTGCTCCAGCATGCCTGGAGTTTGAGCAGCTTGAATGTCAGTAAAAATCATTTTACTGGCAAATTACCTTCCTCCATTTGTCTTCGTTCCTCTTCGGTCAGAGTCTTGGATTTCTCCCACAACGATTTCAATGGCTCAATTCCCCTCGGACTAGGAAACTGTTTGAAATTGGAAATCTTTCGCGCGGGCTTTAATACTCTCTCCGGGACTCTTCCTAGTGATCTCTTCAAAGCCCAAGCGCTTCACGAAATTTCGTTACCTTCCAATCAGCTTTTCGGTCGCATTAGTGACAACGTTGTCAATCTCACAAGCCTCACAATCCTAGAGATTTACTTCAATCATTTGAGCGGCGCACTTCCTCTCCATATCGGGAAGCTCTCCAAATTAAAAATCATGCTCCTTCATTTCAACAATCTTGAAGGTCCTCTGCCCCCATCTTTGATGAATTGCACAAACCTTATTGAACTCAATCTTGAATCCAACCATTTAGATGGAAATATCTCGGAGCTAGATTTTTCCAAACTTGATCAACTTATCAAGCTTGATCTTGGGAGCAATTACTTCTCCGGTGTCATGCCAAAAAGCCTTTACTCATGCAAGTTTCTGAAAGCAGTTCGCCTGAGCGGTAATAATCTAGAGGGACAGATACAGCCCGAGATTGTTTCAATGAAATACCTATCCTTCCTCTCGCTTGGTAGGAACAGACTCACCAATATCACCGGCGCTATGCATATATTGATGCGTTTCAAAAGTCTCAGGGTGGTCACACTTCCAAATAATTTTATAGGTGAAGAACTGCCAGATGGTGATGCTTTGATTGGTTCTGGGTTTCAAAATCTCCGCCTTTTTGGCTTATCTGACTGCCAACTTAAAGGTCATATTCCGGTGTGGATGTCAAAGCTCAAGAAACTCGAAGCCCTTGATTTGTCTTCCAACAGACTCACAGGCTCAATACCTCCTTGGTTGGGAAGTCTTCACAGTCTTTTCTTCATAAGCTTGAACAACAACTCACTTTCTGGGGGACTTCCAAAGGAGCTTTTCTCACTACAAGCTCTTGTATCCGAGAAGCCTGCTGCTCAAAGAGATGGTGATGTCGAACTACCTATCTACACGCAGCGAACGAATGAATCTGTCACAGATCTGCAGTACAACTATCTGTCCAACTTGCCGCGAGCAATTTACATCCGAAATAACAGTCTAAGTGGCAATATTCCCATTGAGATAGGCCGGTTGCAGAACCTTCACGAGCTGGATCTCAGCGTCAACAACATCGTTGGCAGCATTCCGGACCAGGTATCTAACCTCACAAACTTGGAGAGATTAGACCTCTCAAGAAACCATCTGTCGGGCGGAATCCCAGCTTCACTATCAAGTCTTCATTTCTTGGCTTCACTTAGTGTTGCATACAATAACCTCCAAGGACAAGTACCGTTAGGCACTCAGATCCAAGGCTTCGATGCCACTGCCTTTGAGGGCAACCCGGGACTTTGCGGTTCCCCGCTTCCAAACAAATGCCAGCAGAACACAAATGATAATGCAACGAAGAACATGGAAGTTGTGCATGGCAATGGGAATGAAATTCCATGGTTTTATATTTCAGTGGCTCTTGGTTTCATTGTAGGATTTTGGGGAGTTTGTGGCTCTTTAGCTTTGATCACGTCGTGGCGATATGCGTATTTCCAGTTCCTCTCCGATGTTAAAGATCGCTTCATATGTTGATCAGTGTAATTTTTCAGTGAGAAATAAAGGATTTATTAACCACATTGCTGCTGCATACAAACAATCTAACAACTGAGTAAAAAAGAAAGGGAATTAACATTGTAGGGTTAAACATGCATCCAACTTTCCTAACTAAATTCATACGCAAATGTCTTCGAATTTTGTCAGGATAGAATACCGAAATAGTCACTTGGAAATTCACTTGCAGGCTGCCGTTTAATTTGTCGAGAATTTAAGCATTCTTGGTGATCAAGTTTTCCGTAATCTACCTTATAATTATTTATAATTCTCCGTTGAATAAATAGTTGCCTTTTCTTACAAATATTAATAAGAAAGGGGTGTGCTATCCACACATCTTATTTTACTTCTCACACGCATCTTGATAATTTCTGTCTGATTATCTTCTTCAATTCATCTAATCCGACGGCCGAAAATTAAAAAATTGTGTGAGAAGTAAAATAGGGTGTGTGGATATCACACCCCATAAGAATTTTGGATTAAAAAGAAAACGAGAGGGCATACATAAAAAATTAAATTCGCATTAGAAATCATTTTCAAACACTTTGAAAAATAGCCAGATGTTGAAAGTGATATCTGAAGTTGCTACTTGATATACAAGTAGTTGACCATTTTATATTAGTAGTAGGGCACTTTACTTGCTCTTGCACAAAAACTTCAAGTCTCGCTCTTCTCCTTTCCTAAGACAAGAATCGAAAAAATTAAACTATCTCGAAATTTATTTTCCCTCACCTTTATGTAGCGTTAAAGAAAGTCATTTTTTTCTATCTCTTTTTGTAATTTTTAAAAATCAAATCTCGTAAAGAGCTTGTAGCTCAAATGATTAAGAATATTTACCGTTGCACTCAAAGTTTTACATGTGAGTCTCCGTTGCTCGCATCCAAAAAGGAAAAAGGAAAATTGTAATCTAAATGCATTTAGGCACTTTAAAAGTCATTGTTAGAAGTCAAACCAACCCGTTTTACAAAGAAAATTTAATCAAAATGCAAAATATTTAATTCCCTGCAAGTGACTCTTTGAAGTCTATTGTTTGTTGTTTACTACTAAAGTCAAATCAAACCAATCAAAACCTCTTCAAATCCATTAGACTTAACATATAAAGATTCTTGACGCGACCTTGAAGATATTGGGAAATTGCTGACAAAACCATAATATTATATAATATTGGTCCAGAAGAATATTTACTGTTGCACTCAAAGTATTAAGTTTGATTCTCCCTATTGCTTGCACCCAAAAAGGAAAAAAAAAAATTGTAATCTAAATATGCATGTGGGCACTTGAAAAGTCATTGCAAGAAGTCAAACCAACACATTTTACAAAGAAAAATTTAATCAACATGCAAAATTATTTAATTCCCTGTAGGTGACTTTGTGATGTCTTTTGTTTGTTGTTAACTACCGAAGTCAAATCAAACGAAACAAAACCTCTTCAAGTCCATAGATTAACACAAAAAAAATCTTTACGCGACCTTGAAAATATTGGGAAATTGCAGACAAACATTATATATTGATCCATTGAAAAGCTTACAAGTTGCAACTTGTCATTGCTTCCAGAAGATGTATATACTGCACAAAACGGTGCTTACTTTAGTCTAGAGAATCATTCCCCGCGGGGGGAGGGGAAGGGGGAGGTGAAGAACAGTACTGGGCAATTTTACCTTAATTTCTTTTTATTTATGAGTTTGCCACCAGGCTGATTGGGTCCGGATTTCACTTTATTTACAAAATTGCCATAGCCTCTTCATTGTTCGTTTGGTGATGGGAGACGGGCATTTATCATTAATAGCCAAAATTTAACACTTAATTTCATAAATGTCAATTTTTATAAAAACTTTCAAATATAGCAAGAAATTCACGTGAATAGATCTAAATACTCTCAAAATCCAAAACCTAACACTTGAATAGATCTCCTTGGCAGTTTTGTTCAAAGTGCGAGGCCGTTAGCAAAATTGGTAATATCAAACTTGTGCAAGTTTGTTGGAGTGGAAATTCATGCAGACCTTATTGATCAATTTCTGAAAGATCAAGTGAATGATCGAACATACCAATATGGCGGATATATGCAGATTCGTTGTCGATTTCCTCCCAGACTATTCTCTAACCTTGTAACTCCATCCACTTTCACCTTAACCCAACCCTCTCTAGGAGTCTTCTACCGATGCTGCAACAGTTGCCGCAACGATGGCGAGCGAGAGACAGTTGCCATACATTTCTGTAACCATGAAATAGCCCGCTGAACAACATCAAGTGGGTGACTGATCTTGCCTTTCCACACACTAGAATTTCTCTCCGGCCAAACAGCCCAAAGAATCATGCAAACTAAATTAAATTCTTTGGTTTATGTTTATTTGGTTTTAATTTTGAGGGTTTAATTCATTGAATTTAGTTTTGTTTATTTGGTTTTAATTTTAAAGGTATTTAAGTTTATTTAAGTGAATTTTCTGATATTTTTGAAAGATTTTATAAAATATGACATTTATGAAATTTGGTATTAAATTTTGACAAAAACTCTCCACAAACTAATACACAATCCATAGATCCAAAAAAATCATCCACTTAAACCGATTAATCAAGAATCAACCACCCACATAAAAACACCCCCTTTAATTTATAACCAGCATGCTTAATCCAATAAAAATTGCAGAAACATATTCTAAAAGAGCATAAAAATTCAAAAATATTATACCTGCAGAAGAAACCACCAACAAAATCCTGTCAGCTGATAGATTCTCAGAAACCCATTTGCAGACAGCAATCACATCCTTAATTTCTGCAAACCCAGTGAGAGAGGCCCTCCTTGTTGACCTCCCAACCCCTCTCATGTCAAAGGTCAAAGCTTTATAGCCTCCGTCTGCCAACCCAGCTGCTATTCCTCTCAACAGGCCTTGGCAGCCGCCAAGGACGGAGTATGGGTGCACCAGAACCACCACAGGGCTGCCCTTCTTGATCTCTTCTTCTTCTCTGGGTTTGAAGAGCTTTGCGCTGAGCTAACTCCATCGCCGGTCTCAACTGTGCAGCGCTCCACCGTACAGTTTGACATCAGGGGAAGAGAGAGAGAGAGAGAGAGAGAGAGAGAGAGGAAGTTGTCGGGGTAGCTGGTGAGTTTGTTTTTTGGGTGGATGAGAAAGTGACAAAACTGGTATGGCTTTTGCCCCTGCACTAAGAAAGATTTTCCAATATGATCATCACACGAGATGGTACACAATGTGTCTCTATATAAATAGTGAGTTATATATGTTAAAAGTTTAATAACTTAAAAATTAAAATTTTCCACCACTTACATAAAAACACGTAATATATCATCTGTATTCCCGTCACAACTAAAAATTTCTCCTACACTTGGCCTTGGGATAGTTTTCTAAAACCTTGTTTTTTTTAACATAATAATTGTGGTAATGTTAGAGAGATTAAATTTATAGATAAAATTTGTAAATTAAATGATATGTCACTAATAGAAATGAGCACGTTTATCAACATTTAAGTAATAAATTCAATCATCAACTTACATGTCATTTAATTTACATAATTTTATCTCCTTAGCATTACCCATGATTCCTCGCCGTAAAACTCATAAATTTTCGGACCATACTTATAAGTATGAAAACTAAGCCATTAATATTAAACCAGTTAATTCAAAGAATACATGTATATTGCCACTACGTTAATTCAAAGAATACATGTATATCGCTCATCCTGTTCGTGCTCGTTCTACTCCGTCATCCTCGTCCTGCTCATTCCTCCTGCTTCCTCATCCTTGTTCTCGTATGGTAAATTCGGAATCTGACGATCAATTTTTTCAATTTTGTTTTGCTGATCGTAATTATTATTGGGTTTTGATCGATTGCGTTGTTTTATGCTCGAAATCTCTGGAAATTTTGAATTTCTAGCATAAAAATTAGGCGCGTTTTTGTGGGTTTGTGCTTTGTGATTGGGTCCGTTTGTGTTCTGTGATTGGGTGAGTTTTTGAATTGATTGCTACCCAATTTATCTGCTGTTTTTGCTTATGTGAACTAATTGCTAAGTTTTTGTAAGTTGATTGCAATTTTTTCTTCGTTCCCTGCTCATGAAAAACACCATTTTATGGCCTTTTAACAATCTTCTGAGCATGCAAAAGCATCCCTTTCTGATCTATAACCCATATAGCCTTTTTTTTTTTTGGGTGATATTTCTGATATTTTTTTATTGCTGTGTCAACTGAATTTCTAATATTTCTGTCATTGATTTATCTCCAGCAAGTACTAGAGAAAACAAAAGAGTCCCTGGACACCATGGCAGTCCGTTGGTTTATTGCCGTTATTTGATCCTCCCAGGCACGACAGTGCAGAAACAATTCACAGGGCACTCAATCTCGATGTGAATGTGAAGATGATTACATGTAAGCTTCATTTCCCCTTAAAAACTGTGTATTACACCATGGCTACATATAGTCCCTCCTATTTTTCTCCTGCCTGGGGAATTTCAATGCTTTACTCATTCAGTATAATTTGTGTTCCTATTGAGCAGGGGATCAGGTTGCGATTGGCAAGGAAACTGGAAAGAGGCTTGGTATGGGAACAAACATGTACCCATCTTCCGCATTGCTTGGCCAAGACAAGGATGCAGCCATAGCTTCCCTCCCTGTAGACGAGTTGATTGAGAAGGCTGATGGATTTGCTGGAGTATTTGCTGGTGGGTTCTACCGGAGTTTCGTTGTTCTTTCCGCTTTCTAATTAAACATGCAAGCTCTTTAATGAGAAGTTATAAACCTCACATTTCTTGGTAGTAGTCTGCATTTCAAAATTCATTGTTATTGGTTTAAATTCAGCCTAGACTCATGATTGCTCATAGCATGAAAGTTATTGGGCATGTTGCTCTGCCTACTTGTTTGGCAACACTATCACAATTGTCCACTTTTTATTTAGATTTTTTTTGTTTCATTATTAATTAAATGTGCACGGTTTATGAATGCTGTTAACTTGATATTGAGTCGTTGACATTATTCTAACACGTCTTTTTAATATTATAGAACACAAATATGAAATTGTAAAGAGGCTGCAGGAGAGGAAGCACATCTGTGGAATGACTGGAGATGGTGTCAATGACGCTCCTGCTTTGAAAAAAGCAGATATTGGTATTGCTGTAGTTGATGCTACTGATGCTGCAAGAGGTGCTTCAGATATTGTTCTCACTCAACCAGGGCTAAGTGTGATCATAAGTGCAGTACTGACAAGCAGAGCCATATTCCAGAGGATGAAGAACTATACTGTAAGTTAAATTTATGTATTGAGTGGAGCTGTAGATGGTCCGTAGATGTTTTGTTAATCTTCTCAGGCCATTCTAATTCTTTTGTTCTATTTGGGTGATAAATCAATCAGAAATTCCCTGATTGATTTTTATCTTGGGTGGTATTTTTTATTTGATTCTTGAGTCTTGACATACATACACAAATTCCTTTGTTGTTAATATTTGACATGAGTATGCTGGGTTTGGTTGTTGAGTTCATATTTTCTCAGATGTTTCATTCCCATCAATGAATTATAGTTTATCATGTGTACTCTGGGTTTTGGCTGTTAATATTTAACATGAGTACTCTGGGTTTTGTTGGCTGAAATGTGCTTTAAAATCATAGTTTATGACTTTGGTATCAAGCCTTCACTTGCTGCTAGCTAAAATATTTGATTAACCAGAATGAAGTTACCATCTTATCATCCTATTTTGAAGTGCCTCTACTGTTCTAGTTGTAAACTCAAACTTATGGTGATATTGGATTGCATCCTTAACCTTTTTCAAGTGCCTCTACTGTTCTAGCTGTAAACCTGTGAGGTCATATGAAAAGCTATCTGCTTTGTGACTTCCACTCATCTTGCATCAAACAGTAAAGTTTAAATTGCAATTATCTTGTTAACGTACGTAGCATGACACATTCTGGAAGAAACATGTTGCTGCAACAACAGAACAGTTTCTTTTGTTAAATTTTTTGGCAAACAAATGTCTTGATTTACAATTTGTTGATGTCTCAAGGTAGTGAAGAAGTTGAGGTTACACCATGTCTCTCCTCCCATCAATGTATGATTTATTCTCAACGCGTCCCTTACATGTGGTGAATTTTAAAGTCTAACACGTAAACAACACAGCAGGATGACGTGAAACTCATGTGACCATTTGACTTAACATGTGAGATAATCGGCTCTGATACTATGATGAAGTTAAGGTCCCTCCATAAAACCAATTGAAAATATAAGGAATAATCCAACTTACTTATAAGCTCATCCAAAGTCCGCCTCCCATCAATGTAAGATCATTCTCAACACGTATTGCCGTTTTTCCTACTCTCCATTAGTGTAACTATAACATATTATAAAGCATCTTACCCAGCAAAAAGATAAACCCTCCATTATTTACCTTGATCATGACTTAAGTAAACCCATTGAGTCCAATCTGATAAGAGAAGAAAAATCAACTTATGTAAGTGGCATGTGATGTTAGTGCAATTTCAAAGCATTCTCCATATTTATTTATTATAGATTTGAGATTTCAAAGTCTAGACAAAGAAAAAAAATATAGTCGTGAAATAAGTTGACAGATGATAGGTCTACGTCAGGCTATATTCTATAATTAATACGCGTAATTGTATTATTTCTTCTTATAAGAGCGAAACTTAAATTTTAAAGAGGAAAATTTGAGCAAGTAACCTTCTTTCTTTCATGTAAGAGTACTTACAATTTGTTAAATCATAGAAAATTCACTTAATTAATTAATTAATGAGCTTCTCACTTCTACTTCTTATACTTCACTACACAACTCTCCTGTTTAATTGAATTTCCTTAACTTGATTGCATCAAAAAAATTGTCAAAGTGATTAAAAGTGCTTCTACTTCACACTCAAAGGGCTTTTAAATTTTTTATCAAACAACTATGTTTCAAGACAAAAATGTTTTTAGCTCTTCCAAAAGCACAAGCGAAAAGTCAATGTAGACCTTCTATTGCGTTGCTCCCAACCCATGATTAGACACCCTCCATTGTTAGTGACGTCCCATTTCACTCAAGTCTCTAAATAGCAAAGATTGAGAAATTCAAACACTGAGCACAAGAACACAAACCATTACCTAATTACCTTCTTCCCTTTGTTAATTTCTTCCTCCTTTGGTTCAAACAAAGAAGTGTATATATACCCCCCAAACGATGCGAGCAATATAACTCCGGTACAGCCATAGCGAAAAACGCCATGCCGGCACCTAGTCATATAATACCTTATGGAGTCCTTTTCCAGTTTTTTGTGTTCTCTGCTTTCATTTCTACAAACCATGCTTGCAACAAGGCAGATCAGAACTCTCTTTTGTCATCTTTCAATATGTCTTCTTCTCATTTAAATTGGTCTTACAGTGATTGTTGTCACTGGGAAGGCATCGCTTGTGATGTTGATGGTAGGGTAACACATGTTTTGTTGCCTTCTAAACGGCTCCAAGGAGGCGTTTCTTGTTCTCTTGGGAACCTCACACATCTTTCGCACCTCAATCTCTCCCACAATCTGCTTTCCAGTCCTCTTGAAGCTGGACTATTGTTGTCCTTCAGTCACCTTGAAATCCTTGATTTGAGCTACAACCTTCTCTCCGGAGAAGTACCAATGCTTCTATCATCTAATTACATTCAAATAGTGGATTTGTCGAACAATCAATTCAATGGAACAATCCAATCTTCGTTCCTCGAGCATGCCTGGCGTTTGAGCAGCTTAAATGTCAGTAAAAATCATTTTACTGGCAAATTACCTTCCTCCATTTGTCTTCGTTCCTCTTCAGTCAGAGTCTTGGATTTCTCCCACAACGATTTCAATGGCTCAATTCCTCTCGGGCTAGGAAACTGTTTGAAATTGGAAATCTTTCGCGCGGGCTTTAATACTCTCTCTGGGACTCTTCCTAGTGATCTCTTCAAAGCCCAAGCGCTTCACGAAATTTCGTTACCTTCCAATCAGCTTTTTGGTCGCATTAGTGACAACGTTGTCAATCTCATTTGAGTGGCGCACTTCCTCTCCATATCGGGAAGCTGTCCAAATTAAAACTCATGCTCCTTCATTTCAACAATCTTGAAGGTCCTCTGCCCCCATCTTTGATGAATTGCACAAACCCTATCGAACTCAACCTTGAATCCAACCATTTAGATGGAAATATCTCGGAGCTAGATTTTTCCAAACTTGATCAACTTATCAAGCTTGATCTTGGGAGCAATTACTTCTCCGGTGTCATGCCAAAAAGCCTTTACTCATGCAAGTTTCTGAAAGCAGTTTGCGTGAGCGGTAATAATCTAGAGGGACAGATACAGCCCGAGATTGTTTTGATGAAATACCTATCCTTCCTCTCGCTTGGTAGGAACAGACTCACCAATATCACCGGCGCTATGCATATATTGATGCGTTTCAAAAGTCTCAGGGTGGTCACACTTCCAAATAATTTTATAGGTGAAGAACTGCCGGATGGTGATGCTATGATTGGTTCTGGGTTTCAAAATCTCTGCCTTTTTGGCTTATCTGACTGCCAACTTAAAGGTCATATTCCGGTGTGGATGTCAAAGCTCAAGAAACTCGTAATAACTCTGAGATTTAGCTATGGAGAAATGCAGAGAGAATTCGAAGAGAGAGAGTAGTGAGAGAAACTGAAACTTTTCATATATCCCATTATTACATCCTATTCCTTTTTATAAATACAACTACACATAACTAACTTCTAGATTCACCAATACAATAGAGACACATGGCAGTGCCTAACAACTAACAATACATCATGTAATCTAACATTCCCCCTCAATCTGATGCTAGGCAATCCCAAGCATAAGATTGTTACAATGAGAACTAAACAATGGAAAACACAAACCCTTGGTAAGGATATCAGCAAATTGTTCGGATGAGGCAACAAACTGCAACAAAATTGTGGCTTGCTGAACCCGTTCACGCACAAAATGGCAGTCTATTTCGATGTGTTTAGCTTTAGAATGCAAAATGGGATTAGTTGCTAGAGCCATAGCAGATATGTTGTCGCAATGAAGCAAATGAGTAACTGACGAAGAAAGAGACAGATCCTTGAGTAATTGTTGAAGCCATACCACCTCAGCAGTTGTAGTGGCCATTGCTCTATACTCGGCCTCAGTAGAAGACCGACTAACAGTATGTTGTTTCTTCGAACTCCAAGAAATGGGATTGTTACCTAAAAACACAATGAAACCAGTTGTTGACCTTCGATCATTGGGATCCCCAGCCCAATCAGCATCTGTGTAAGCTCTAATATTCAAACTGCCAGGTTTATAACACAATCCAAGCTGCATAGTCCCTTTGAGATACCTCAAGATTCGCTTGACCGCAACAAAATGACTTTCAAGTGGAGAATGCATGAATTGACAGACTTGATTAACCGAATAGGCTATATCAGGTCTAGTAAAAGTCAAATACTGGAGGGCACCAACTATACTTCTGCAAATACCTGGATCAGGAACTGGAGGACTACCATGAGTTAAGAGCTTTTGATGAGGATGACAAGGGGTAGTACAAGGTTTACTGTCTAGCATATTTGTCTTGTGCAGCAAGTCCTTGATATATTTGGACTGATGAATAAGGATTCCCGGAGATTGATACTCAATTTGCAGACCAAGGAAATAGTGTAGAATTCCTAAATCCTTCATATCAAACTCCTTGGTTAATTGGTGTATCACATATTGAACATGAAACTCATCATCTCCACTAAGTATAATGTCATCAACATAAAGGAGCAACACAACAATTGAATGACCATTATTTTTGACATAAAGAGATGGATCAGCATATGATGCTTTAAAACCCAAACTAAGAAGAAATCGGGAAAACCTTTCATTCCATGCTCGGGGAGCCTGTTTAAGGCCATACAAAGACCTTTCAAGTTTGCACACAAACTCTGGATGATCCTTGTTAATAAACTCATGTGGTTGAGACATATACACTTCTTCATCTAGAAATCCATGCAGAAAAGCATTTTTTACATCTAATTGTTTAACTTTCCACCCCTTTGTAGCAGCCAATGATAACATCAATCTGACTATAGTAGGTTTAACTACAGGTCTAAAGGTCTCATAATAATCAAGACCTGCTTCCTGAGAGAACCCCTTGGCTACTAGACGAGCCTTATACCTCGCAACAGACCCATCAGGATGTCTTTTAACCTTATAAATCCACTTACAACCCACCAGGTTCTTGTGAGGTGGAAGAGGAACTAAGGTCCATGTTTTCTGTTTAATAAGAGCTTCCATCTCCTCATTCATTGCACATTTCCACTGAGAACACTTTGAAGCAGCACTGAAAGACTGAGGTTCCCTATCCAGAGAGGAATCAATGGACATGGAAGCAGAAAAGACCTTCTTTTTAGAGATCCCAGACTTGTACCGTGTTTGCATTGGATGTGCATTAATGTTGATCACATAAACAGGTTACAGATCAGGAACTTGAGAGGTAGTTACATCAGGGTTGTTTTCAGAATCTGAGACAAATGAACCTCCAGTAGAATCTGAGACAACTGCACCTCCAGTAGAGACAAGATCACCAAGTGTTTGAGAGTCGGACTGAGTAACAGGGACTTGAGAAGAAGATGGTATTTGTGGAAATGGTATTGGTATGATGGGAGGATGATGAAAGGTATTAGAGTGACTAATCAAGGTTGGATGTGGTTGGGTGAAGATATCAGATTGGAGACAAGAATTGGACAACCCGTGAGCACTAGGAAAAACAATTTCATCAAACAATACATGTCTGGACACAATAAGCTTATTAGCCTTTGTATCATAACAAATGTAACCCTTATATTGAGCAGCATACCCCAAGAAAATGCATTGTATGGTTTTAGGTTCCAGTTTATGTTGTCTATAGGGTTTCAGGGAAGGGTAACACGCACAGCCAAAAATCCTTAAATGCTCAAGGCAAGGTGGAGACTTAAACAACATCTCAAATGAAGACTGCATCTTTAACACAGAGGTAGGCATTCTATTAATAAGATAAGTAGCTATAGCACAGGCATGAAACCAAAACTCAGGTGAGAGGGAAGCTTTTTGAAGTAATGTGATAGCAGTTTCAACAAGATGCCTATTCTTTCACTCAGCTAAACCATTCTGCTCAGGAGTGTAGGGGCATGATTTTTGGTGTACAATCCCTTTAGATTTGAGAAAATTTTGAAATAGAATACTAGTATACTCTCCCCCACCATCACTCTGTAGGACTTTAATATGTGCAGAAAAATAGGTATGAATATAAGCTTGGAAGTGCACAAATATCTCAAAGACAGCAGCTTTATTAATCATGGGAAATATCCATGTATATCGTGTACATTCATCTATAAACGAGACATAATAGCGATACCCTTCTAAAGACTTGGTAGGAGAGGGACCCCATACATCAGTATGCAAGACTTCAAAATGAACAAGAGACTTTGAAGCCACTAAGGGAAAAGGTAACTTTGTAAACTTGCCTTGTAAGCAATCAATACAAGTTTGAGATGTGGAATTACAGGGAAAATTAATACCGGACTTACTAAGGGCTACTTGAGTGACAGAGTTGGTTGGATGACCCAATCTGCAATGCCAAAGATAGGTATTGATTTTCTGTCCAAGAAATGCTCCAGGAGAGGGCTGTGGTTGTTTAAGAATGAGAAGTGGATAGACAGCTTGGTTACTCAGTCCTTGGTATAGTACCTTGTTGGTGACCTTGTCCTGTATACACACGGAAAATTCATCAACAATACACCTACAATTGTTGTCTTTGCACAATTGATGCATAGACAATAAGTGTTGTGATAAGTGTGGAACATGTAACACAGATTTTAACTCAAGTGTATGTGATGAATTAGATAAACGAGCTTGACCAATGTGTTTAATTTGTAAACCTTCACCACTAGCACTAGTAACTGTCTCTAATGAAGAATAAGGAGTTGCAGCTTGCAAATTGGACAGATCAGATGTCATATGATTGGTTGCTCCGGAATCGAGTAACCAATAATCTTTCTGTGGTGCTGCGGGAGAGAATTTGGTTCTTGCAGTAAAAGCACCAGTTGAACCATGTGGAGGAGAAAACATCCCATTTGAATACTGAGAATGAAACATCACAGTAGGATTCTGCACTTGAGATTGAAATGGATTTGAAGACTGAAACTGATGTGACAACTGTGGAGTAGAAAAGTGAAATGGATGCTGCTGAATCACATTGGAAGATGGAGAGTATTTCTGAAATTGAGGCACATAAACAGGTGCAGAATTGAGTTTGTCAAAGCAGGTGGCAGCAGTATGTCCTTTTCTGCCACATATTTGGCAACCATTCTGAAAACAATAGAGAGCTACATGGCCCTTTTTATCACATATTTGACAGATGAGCAAAGGTTGAAATGATTGATCTGAAACTATCGGAGAGCCAGGATGCTGAAACTGAGACTGAGATGGAAAGATAGGTTGTGCAGAGCCTTGATAACCAGATGGTTGATGAAAACCAGAATTAAACTTCTTGCCTTTACCCCTGAACTTGTAGTTATTTCCCCTGAAGTTGTTATAAGTCCCAGAATCGGTCTGAGAGACAAATGCAACAGGACCATTGTTAGGAGAAAAAGACAGTGGCTGAAACTGAGACATATGTGTGAACCAGAAGGAACATATGACCCAAAATCAAAATTGCCAGTGGGAGTGGTAGTATGGGAAGAGCCACCAGTGTCATAAACTGAACGGGAAGTATTTGCAAGCATAGCTGCCATTAAAGAGGGTGACTTGATGACCTCTTCCAATGTAGACTCTTCTGCCTTCAACTGAGATCTTAGCTCTTTGAGTGAAACCAGATTCTCTCGCCCTCGAATTACAGACTTAATGATATTATATTCTGTAGGTAAGCCTCTCAGAGCTACAATTACAATATCCTCATCAGAAATCACAACACCAGCAGTGGCTAATTGATCCCTGCAATCTTTAATTCTCTGCAAGTAAAGATCAATGGATTCTAGCCCTTTCTTGATGTTTTGCAGATCAATCTTCAGTTGAACAATGCTAGTACGAGTCATATTTGCAAATCGCTCTTTAAGATTATTCCACATTTCTCGTGAGCTTTGACAATCAATTACACAGGATAAAGCAGCAGTGGATAGTGTTGCAGTAATCAAAGTCATAAGAGCTTTATCATGTATTGTCCAAACTTTATAAGCATCAGTGATTGAAGAGTTATTAACTATCAATTCACCATCAGAACCGGAATCATCATATTTCGAAGGACAGGTAATAGATCCATCAACAAACCCCATAATGCCATTCCCTTCTAGCAACAATTCTATCTGAAATTTCCAAGTAACATAGTTCGAATCATCCAACTTCACAGTAACAGTGTTTCCAACACTGGGTATAAGCGAAGAGATAGGTGATTGTGTGAGTGCTAGTTGAGCAGTAGTAACCATGACTAATCCAATCAGAGATTCAATAAATCCAAGAGACAGAGAATCACAAAGCAACAATGGCCAAGAATCAACAAATCAAGAACTAGTAATAAATCGAATCAAGCAGAGAGATCGAAAGAAAACACCTCAACTGCAACGACGAGACAAATTGAAGATGGATCCAGCCACAGATCCAAGTAGCAACAACGAATTCAACAAGCGACGACGAACAAAAGATCGACCGAGAGAAGAAATACCACCGACAAGCTCAAGAAACCCCAAAAGAAAATTTCTAGGGTTTGTAGAAATGCCACCGACACGCACCAACAAACCGTCACCGGAACAACGAAGACGAACAGAAGCACAGGAATCGTAAAACAAGCGGAAGCACATGAATCGTCAACCAATGGTGTTAACCTTGGCAGGCGATGATACCATAATAACTCTGAGATTTAGCTATGGAGAAATGCAGAGAGAATTCGAAGAGAGAGAGTAGTGAGAGAAACTGAAACTTTTCATATATCCCGTTATTACATCCTATTCCTTTTTATAAATACAACTACACATAACTAACTTCTAGATTCACCAATACAATAGAGACACATGGCAGTGCCTAACAACTAACAATACATCATGTAATCTAACAACTCGAAGCCCTTGATTTGTCTTCTAACAGGCTCATAGGCTCAATACCTCCTTGGTTGGGAAGTCTTCCTAGCCTTTTCTTCATAAGCTTGAACAACAACTCACTTTCAGGGGGACTTCCAAAGGAGCTTACCTCGCTAGAAGCTCTTGTATCTGACAAGCCTGCCGCTCAAAGAGATGGTGATGTCGAACTACCTATCTACACGCAGCGAACGAATGCATCTGTCACAGATCTGCAGTACAACTATCTGTTCAACTTGCCGCGAGCAATTTACATCCGAAATAACAGTCTAAGTGGCAATATTCCCATTGAGATAGGCCGGTTGCAAAACCTTCACGAGCTGGATCTCAGCGTCAACAACATCGTTGGCAGCATCCCGGACCAGGTATCTAACCTCACAAACTTGGAGAGATTAGACCTCTCAAGAAACCATCTGTCGGGCGGAATCCCAGCTTCACTATCAAGTCTTCATTTCTTGGCTTCACTCAGTGTTGCATACAATAACCTCCAAGGACAAGTACCGTTAGGCACTCAGATCCAAGGCTTCGATGCCACTGCCTTTGAGGGCAACCCGGGACTTTGCGGTTCCCCGCTTCCAAACAAATGCCAGCAGAACACAAGTGATAATGCAACTAAGAACATGGAAGATGTGCATGGCAATGGGAATGAAATTCCATGGTTTTATATTTCAGTGGCTCTTGGTTTCATTGTAGGATTTTGGGGAGTTTGTGGCTCTTTAGCTTTGATCACGTCATGGCGATATACGTATTTCCAGTTCCTCTTTGATGTTAAAGATCGCTTCATATGTTGATCAAGTGTAATTTTTTTGTGAGAAATAAAGGACTTATTAACCACATTGCTGCTGCATACAAACAATCTAACAACTGTGTAAAAAAGAAAGGGAATTACCGTTGTAGGGTTAAATACGCATCCTACTTTCCTAACTAAATTCATACGCAAAAGTCTTCGAATTTCGTCAGGACAGAATACTGAAATTGTTAATCGGAAATTCACTTGCAGGCTCCCATTTAATTTGTCAAGAATTTAAGCATCCTTGTTGATCAAGTTTTCCGTAATCCACCCTATAATTGTGTATAATTTCTCCGTTGAATAAATTGTTGCCTTTTCTTGCAAATATTTATAAGAAATTTGGATTAAAAAGAAAACGAAAGAGCATACATAAACAATTAAATTCGCAATAGAAATCACTTTCAAACACTTTGAAAAATAGCCAGATGTTGAAAGTGATATCTGAAGTTGCTACTTGATATACAAGTAGTTGACCATTTTATATTAGTCGTAGGGCACTTTACTTTTGCACAAAAACTTCGAGTCTCGCTCTTCTCCTTTCCTAAGACAAAAACCGAAAAATTAAACTGGCTCGAAATTTATTTTTCCTTACCTTTATGTAGCGTCAAAGAAGTCATTTTTTTTCTCTCTCTCTCTCTTCGTATTTTTAATAAATCTAATCGCAAAGAGCTTGTAACTAAAGTAATTAAGAATATTTACCATTGCACTCAAAGCCCTAAGTTTGAGTATCCAAAAAGGAAAAAAAAATTGTAATCTAAATGCATTTAGGCACTTGAAAAGTCATTCTTAGAAGTCAAACCAACCCATTTTACAAAGAAAATTTAATCAAAATTCAAAATATTTCATTCCCTGTAAGTGACTCTTTGAAGTCTTTTGTTTGTTGTTTACTACTAAAGTCAAATCAAACCAAACAAAGCCAATCAAAACCTCTTCAAATCCATAGACTTTAACACGTAAAGAATCTTTACGCCACCTTGAAGATATTGGGAAATTGCAGACGAAACCATAATATTATATAATATTGGTCCATGGAAAAGCTTGCAAGTTGCAACTTAACAATGTTCATATGTAGCTGTCATGGCTTCCAGAAGATGTATATACTGCACAAAATGGTGCACATTTGACCTATATGTATACGCGTATATGCATATTATATGTAAACAAACCTGTGAGAATCTTAATCTAAGATGGATCATTCAATCTCTCATGGCTTCCTCTTCATCCTCTTCTTCAATTCCATTATATTTATGAATGATGCTTGCGATCCAAGCGAACGCAGAGCTCTCACGACCTTCTCTCGCTCTCTGTCTTCTTCCCCCTTGAACTGGACTACTACTTCAGCTGATTGTTGCCAGTGGGAAGGCATCACTTGTGATCAGGACCTTCACATCACGCGATTGCAGTTACCATCCAAAGGCCTCGATGGGGATATTATTTCTCCCTCATCACTTGGAAATCTCACACATCTCACACACCTTAATCTCTCCCACAACTCACTTTATGGTTCACTCGAAGCCGGATTCTTCTTGTCCTTGAATCGCCTTGAGATCCTCGATTTGAGCTACAACCTTCTCTCCAAAGAACTCTCACTTTCTCAGCTTCCAAGTAATGTACAGATTGTTGATTTGTCCAGCAATCACTTCCATGGAGAAATTCCATCCTTATTCTTCGGACGTGCTTCAAATTTGACTAGTTTCAACGTCATGGACAACAGCTTCTCGGGGTCTATCCCGTCCTCTATTTGTCTTCATTTGTCTCCCTTGATTAGACTATTTGATTTCTCCCACAATGAATTCAGTGGCAATATTTCTCGTGGATTAGGTGCGTGTTCCAAACTTCAGGTGTTTCGCGCTGGTTACAACAACCTTTCGGGACTACTTCCAGATGACATCTACAATGCTACCGCACTTCAAGAAATTGCGTTGCCTCGCAATTCGCTACACGGTCGCATAAGCGAAAGAATTGTCAACCTCACCAACCTTGGATTCCTTGACCTCCAGTCCAACGGATTGAGTGGTTTTCTCCCTGTAAACATTGGTAAGCTGTCCAAATTACAACACATGTTCCTTCAATTTAACAATCTAAATGGCTCTCTGCCCCCATCTTTGATGAACTGCACAAGCCTTATTGAACTGAATCTCGGAATCAACCTTTTCGAAGGAAACATCTCCACCTTTAATTTCTCCAATCTTACTAAACTAACGATACTTGATCTTGGCCATAACCACTTCACTGGTTTCTTGCCAACAAGCCTTTACTCATGCAAGTCCCTGAAAGCAATTCGAGTGAGCAAAAACAATCTAGAGGGACAGATACAACCCGAGATTCTTTCACTCGAATCTTTGTCCTTCCTCTCCCTCAGCTACAGCCGATTGACAAACATCGCAGGGGCAATGAAGGTACTAATGCGCTGCAAAAGTCTCAAGGTACTCATCCTTTCGACAAGCTTTTACGGAGAGAAAATTCCAAGTGATGAAGCAATGGCTAATCTCGACGGGTTCCAAAATCTTCAAATGCTGGATTTGAGTAACTGTCAGCTCAACGGCAAAATACCTCAATGGTTATCGAAGCTCAAGAAGCTAGGGGTCTTGATTCTGAGTTTTAACAGAATCACCGGGTCGATTCCTAGTTGGTTGGGGGCTCTTCCAAGGCTCTTTGTTTTAGCATTGGGAGCCAATCGAATTTCGGGTGAATTTCCAAAGGAACTCTGTACACTTCCCATGTTGTCATCCGAAGAAACTTCTCCTCAAACAAACGACGATGTTCTCGAACTGCCTATCTACACCTCGACCAACACAACATTTCTGCAGTACAAGTTGTCTTACTTTCCTCGCGTGATCGACGTGAAGAACAACAGCATTAGTGGGAGAATTCCCATTGAGATTGGCCAGCTGAAGCTGCTACAAAAGCTGGATCTTAACATGAACAACTTTTTGGGCGAAATACCAGAGCAAATATCCAACCTCAAGAACTTGGAGGAATTAGACCTTTCTGTGAACCATTTTTCCGGAAAAATCCCATTGTCATTGGCAAGCCTTAGTTTCCTGAAATCTCTCAATGTCTCGTACAATAGTCTTGAAGGATCAATACCGACCGGCACACAGCTTCAAAGCTTCAACTCCTCTGCATTCGAAGGGAACCCAAAACTTTGCGGCCCCCCACTTCCTAATGAGTGCTTGTCAAGTAATGGGACTGATGGAGAGAATAAGAACAGCCAGGATTTGGACGACGATGAGGATCAAAGTCTATGGATTGGGCTATCCGTTGTGCTCGGTTTCTTTGTAGGGTTCTTGGGATTCTGCTGCCCTTTGCTTCTCAAGAGGACATGGAGATATGCATATTTCCAGCTCCTAGACAATGTTCAATTCAAGCTCTATCTGATGCAGAGAAAATTTAGAAGAAGGTAAGAGTGTTATTCACTTTTTTTTAATTTATTTATAAGTTTTATTCATTTTCCTTGTTTTGCTGATGTATGTCTTGTGAGATTCTGATATGTAATCGAGAATTTATTTTCGCTTTGTGCGTCACCATTCATGTGATGAGTGAGACAAAGACCGGAATATTCCCTGATTACTTCCAAATTTTTCTTGATTTGGTAATGTAAATCTATCGAGATTCTTATACGTAACTAGAGATATATTCACGTCTATGTGTGCAACTACTTGACTCATATAAATATCATGAGTGAGATAGATACTGAATATATCTCTAGTCACACCCAAATTTTCCTTGGTAAGATTTTGACATGTAACTGGAGATATATTCTCGTCTTTATATCTCATTAATAAGGTGATGACTGATATAAAGAGACGGAAAATATCCCCAGTTACACCTAAATTTTTCTCAATCTATCTTCTTTTTTATGAGCTTAATTACTTTTTTCACCCTTGTTCGACCTGATTAATTAAACATAGGATGAAGATTAACAAGGAACCCCAAGACCGGGTCCAAGTCCCAAACCAAAGGGGAGAAGTTGAAAGCAGCAGCTATTCACACACTGAGGGTGACAGTAAAAATTGCACAGAACATGCAAGCCTCAGTAGCTCTTTCATGGTGACTCACAAACAGGACTGCTCTACCTCCGTCTTCTGTGATCCAATCAAAGAAGAAATACATAGTATCAGTTGAGCAGCGCCTTTATTTTATCTCTTATTTCCGGTTAGGGATGTCGTTCTTTTGATACTAGCGGAATAAGAGCGAGAAAATTGAACACAAAATTTTAGATGTACATTATTAGACCAAAAATAAAGTTGTAGAACAGAATTTTAACAGTTTTTTTTTTTTTTTTTTGGCCGTACTATCAATCATCATCTAAAAAAATAATTCTCATTTGAAAGTTTGATAACGATAATATGTCAGAAGAATTTACACCACAGGGCTGCCCTTCTTGATCTCTTCTTCTTCTCTGGGTTTGAAGAGCTTTGCGCTGAGCTTGACTCCATCGCTGGTCTCAACAGTGCAGCGCTCCACCGTACAGTTTGACATCAGCGGAAGAGAGAGAGAGAGAGAGAGGAAGTTGTTGGGGTAGCTGGTGAGTGTATTTTGGTGGATGAGAGAGTGACAAAACTGGTATGGCTTTCTAAGACCTTGCATTTCGGAACATAATATCCCCTATCTCGATACTCAATAAATTTTAAGAGTCATACGTATAAGTATGAAAAATAAGGCATTAATATTAAACCAGTTAATTCAAGAATATATGTATATCGCCACTACGGTCTAGTATATTACTTTTCATATGTAAGTGATATGTCTTAAATTCGATTCTCGTCAAAAGCGAATTGAAGAATACATTTATATCACGATAAATCTCAAATATAGCAAGTATAATATAATATTCTCATCAGAAATGCAGACAAACGAGCTCATGCAAGGGAGGACACTCTAACATGAACAAGATGGGTGTATAAATCTACGCTCAAGTACAAATACACGTGATTACTACGTGAAGTTGGTGCAAGGCACATCACACATCAATCTTGAAAGCTAAATGCAACTAGTACAGGCTAGAACTACATAAATCCAACGTGCAGTGTGAACATACACGTGAAGTTGGTCATGATCCCAGACAGTACTATAGATATCGGTTTAACATACATGATTAGATAATAAAAATGTATGATCATGCCATAATAATGTTCACAAAACACATAAATCATAATGTCTTCAACATATAAAATATTTGGATTCGCTAAGTAAAACATTGACATGATAACACGATATTTCATAAAAGAGAGATTATATTAACACACCTCAAAATTACTTTTTCCACTCCCTTTTAATTTTTTAATATTTTCTATTAAGTGTTATATTAACTACATTGCAAAACATGAAGAATTGGTAAAGAGAAAGAGAAAAAAATTGTAGAGAGAAACAAGAGATTGTATTGATTGATCAAACAAAATGTATACAACTGAACTTGATGAAATAATAGCTATACAATCCCTTATATATCCATACATCCTAATTACAATAATACCCTTATAACTATACTAATAAACTCCACTACTGAAATAGTGTCATGTGGCATTTCTGTTATTACTAAACATTTCTATTATTATGTTAGTGGTGTGTCAAAAAATATTAACAAAATAAAAAGATTTGGAAAAAATAATTTAAGGTGTGTGCGAATATAATTCCTTTTCATAAAAACCCTTTCAAAAATCATATATCTCGTGTATAGGTTGAACCTAAAGATCCACTCATTGATATGTTCTTGGGTCGTGACCATCTTGCTGTGTCTAACCTCGAAATGAGTCTCTCTTATATTAAATCACTATATTAATCATCATTAATACAAATGATTAATATAAATAATCCACCATCAATTTTTTGAAATCCAACCGTCACAGAACACTCAACATGCTCACAAAGAAGTTTGGGAACTTGTCCTAATATCGTACGTTGAACCCATCTCACGAATGTGACCCACCACAATTATTTCTTCTTTTCTATTTTCTTGTTCGAGGGCTAATTTCTTGTTTAATTGACAAGCTAAGGAGTCAAAGAGGACTTAAATTTTAGGCAAATGGACAAAGTAATAATTTAATTCAATTAATTACTTTGCTTCATTTGGGATTGTAAACATCAGTGCAGAACACGTTTTGTTCCAAGTGTGATGGAAGTGCTTTTGAGTCATAGTCAAAAGTGCCGAAGCCCAATCAACATGGTGTTAGTCCTTATTGGTGTAGGTGTAGCTCCTCATGACTGAAAAAGGATGAGGTTCCAATTTCAAACTCAACTATGTCTTACTCTGTTTATGGAGGGTTTTGTTTTTGTTTAGACCTATCTCACAAATTGTAATATTCTCCTTTGAAAGTCCTAGGTTGGGTACTAATTTAACCTAGAAATGTAACTAAATTCCAACTTAAAACTAAAGCAATTTAAGGTTTAAGTTAATCAGTTATGTAAACTAATCCCTACACAAATATTCAAAATAAATATAAAGAGTACGCACATGATGTAGGATTTAACGAGACAAAACCCACCACTGGGAAAATCTTCGGGCTACCAAGCCAGGAAGCACTAAGAAAGAAAGAATACATAAAGACTTACAAGAACTCATCAACTAGACAACCATACTAGTTGGTAGCTTTGTCTCTGCGCTTTGCTACTCGATCTTTCATCAGTCTTCAAGTTAAAGTGGCACAATACTAACGCGATCATCAATCATCTTTTCCTCGAACTTTGCAAGATACTAACTCGATCATGCAGAATGTTTATATGATGAAGTGTTTGTTTGGAAAACAATCAAGTACGAAAATCACAAGACACATTTTCATAATTGACATTCAATAACAAAAAAAAACCAAATGAAACTAGCATGAAAATAATATTTTCTCTTTAAACACAATTGCTGTAACAACCCGTCCCAGGATTTACGAAAGAAAATGGGTATTTTTGTATTTTCACTAAGTTTGGGGATACCTTTCTTTTTAAAATTGTTTTTGAACCTTATTTGGTGAGCCCAAGGGGCCCACCCCCTGTTTTGTCCCCCCTACCGTGTCCCTCCTTTCTTCTTTCTTCTTTTTCTTTTTTCTTCTTTTCCTTTCTTTTGTTTTGTTTTGTCTGCACCTTCTCCTTTCCTTCGAAACTCCCCCATTTCTCTCTTCTTCTTCCCCGTGAAACACACACACACACACCCATGCCCATACCTATAGCTCTTTTCTAACCCCGTGGTTGTGTTTTGGACGTCAAATCACGAAGAAACCAGCTCGTAGACTTTTCCCTAGTTTTCCGGTGAGCACCGCCCCTTTCGAGGCAATTTCCGGCCAAACCACGGCGAGTTGGCCGGCTATCAATCTCTTCATCTCGTTGAGTACTACAATTTTCCTTTTTGTTTCACCCAATTTCATTGAGTATTGAAGAAGTTATACTCATTTGAATCTTACCCAGTTTCCAGCGACCTTAGTGACTTTCGAGGTGTTTTCCAGCCAAACCACGGCGAGTTAGACGTCGTGTGAGGTACCATTCTCTTCGTCTCTTCGAAAGCTACGATTTTCATTTTTGAATCACTTAATTTCGTCGAGTATTAACAAAGTTATGGACGTTCAAAGTTTGTCTAAATTCCGGCCGAATTCCGGCCTTCTTCTCCGGCGTGAAACCCAGCCCAAGAAAACACCCAGGCCTTCAGGCCGTTTCCTTCCCCCACGGGCCTTAGGCCTGTTTTCGTATTTGGCCCAAAACCCTAACCCTTTCTGTTTTTATTTTTATTTTTGTTTACTTTAAAACCCCAAAGGCCTTAGGGCCGTGTGAACCAAGCCCAAAACCCTTTTTAATTGGGCCATTGGGCCGTGAGGTTAAAGCCCAAACCCAACCCACCTAAAACCTAAACCCAATTATCCTAACCCAAACCCTTTAGGCCCAAACCCGGATCCAACCCAAGTCCAAACCCTTTAACCCAACCTGGATCCAAGCCCAGACCCGTTTGACCCATTGACCCGGACCCGGACCCGGTCTGACCGTTGACCCGGTCAACGGTCAGTGTTGACTTTGACTTTGACCGGTCAACGGTCAACGTTGACTTTGACCGTTGACTTTTTTAGTTTTCGTGCGGGACCCCTCCTAGGCTAATTTCAACGTCCTGAACCCGTTTCCGATGTCCGTTTTCCCAAATTCAGTCGTTTGAGTAGAATTTGACTAAATGTACCATTTATGTGCTTAGGGACGATTATCTGTAACGTTTCCTTCTTCGCTAGATGGCGTGGCTTTTCGACGGCGAAGTACTGTGAGTGGACCTCTTCTAAAAATGCATGTTTTGATAGTAGAAATGCATACATGAAAAGCATGATTTGATGATTATGTTTTATGAACGTTTTACGAGATAACATGCTTACTTAGGCTAGTTTGAATTATTACTATTTTTCCTATAACCCATGTTCTTATAGAATATCTGATGGATGACGATATGATATTTAGAACATGTTTAGAACACTTCTTTATAGTATAGATGATGGATGACTTTATACTATGAAGTTGATTTTCAATATATGTATGTTCACTGGTTTTGTACTTACCTAGTGGTCCTTTCCGCTACGAGACGTAGGGATAGATCCGGTCCGTCCCGGGCGACGGTTTGGTGTTGGCATAGGGCCTGGAGTGTGTTTTCCTCTGACTGTCTGCTCAGAAACGGGGAGCCGGCGTGGGGCCTGAAGTGTTTTATCGGACATTCACTAGTGTTTATTATTTATGCGAATTATGATTTGAGACATTGCACGACATGCTAGGTTTCGGAAAACCTATATTTATAATTATATATGTGCTTTCATAAAACCTGGGGGTTAGTATGTTGATAACTGTTTTATTATATATATATATATATATATATATATCAACTTGGTCCACTCATGTTTGTTTTGTGCCCCCTTCAGGACTTAGAATCGAGGCATACAATCCCGACATCCAGGCACTTCCGCATCAGCATCTTCAAGTCCTATCGGTGTAGGACCCACTCCTTCGTTTCATTCAATTTTATATTATTTTCTTTTAGTGTTCTAGATTAGTGGTGTGCTCTGAACACAGTCCTTATTTACATATTCATTATTCTTTTATATTTATAAGCCTTATTTATCCCTTGTTTTCAGCATTTGCACTCAATAAATGGCTTTCGTCACCCTCAGGTGTCGGCCAGCACGTGCCTATCCTGGTAGTCGGGGAATATCGGGGTCGGGACGTGTCAATTGCTATTGAAACCACAAGATAGCAGCAACTAAAAAGTTAATTTTTTCATTTGTTAAAAATGCAAAGCTGCTGCCAATGCTAGAACCAAAGAAACATGCATATGCGGCTTAACCTTTTTCCAAGAGTTTGACAACTCTTATAAAAGCTTAATGCACTGCACGACCCAAACTGATAAGAAAGCAATCCATGTAATCAGATGACTCCTACCAACATGCAAACAGATAAGTCCCAATGCAAACCGATAAGTCCCAATGCAATCAGATTGTTTCTTTGAAAGTGTGTTTTAATAATTAATATAGAAAGGATAAGTCATTTAAAAGAGATAAAACACACAATGGTCAAGAGTCCTATTCTAAGTACAATAACATGAGATAACAGATGAATGTAGTTGAATGCATGCGTGCAAACGTACCTGAATAAGTATCTTGTTTAAGTAACATCTTTGCATCGAAAGTGTGAGAGACATCCTTAGACTTAAACAATTACAATTGAAAATATGTAACAAGTCTAAGCTATTACAGACTCAGGCATTTTGTCAAGAATTGCCAATTTTGCACTAACACCCTTCATTAATGAAGTTTTATTTTCAACAACAAAAAAAACCCACAAAAATGAAAATAAGAAAAGGGTCCTGATTCAATTTGATACTACTCATCAAAAATTCAAAATCTGTATATGCAGAATCATTGAGAAGGGTTTATATATTTTTATTTTTGAAAGTGTGTATATATATATATATATATATAATAAAAAAATTAAAAAAAAAACCTAGTGTAAGTTGGGTTTTCACGTCTTCTAGTTTGCATGGGTTGAAAGCCAGAAGTTGTTGAACGAATCCCAACAAGAGCCGAAGCCGAAAATTGCAGAGCTCTAACTTTCGCAAGAAAAGGCTGTTCAGGAAATGGGTTGCAATGGCACCTTAATCCTGCAAATTGGCCACTGCTGGAAACATGAAAACAATCTGGAAATCTGGAAATACGCAAAAGAAAACAGTTCACCTTTGTTTTTTTTTTTTTTTTTTTATCAAATAGTGAAGTTTAAATTGCAATTATCTTGTTAACATACACAATGGCAGATCCATAATTCAATCTTTGGTGGTTCTAATACAAAATATTCAAGGATTTTGTTGACAAAAATAGTGCGCAACGCACAAGATTTTTCTCTATTTTTTAAATGAAACATTTTGTTGAGTACTTTCTATATATATGAGAGGCCTTGTTAGGGATGGCAACGGTTCGGTTTGGGGACGGAAATGCTATATCCATCCCCATAACCACGAAAATTAACCATATCCATAACCGCAAATTAACATTGGGGATTATCCATAACCATATCCACGGGGTAACGGATTTTCAATCGATTATCGGTTACATCCATCTTCGTCAAAAAATTAAAAAAAAATTATATTCATCCAATTAATGCACTATAAATTTTAGTACATACTAATTCCATCGTTAAATAGCAACATCCAATTACAAAAAATATAACAATATATTTGAAGCTGTTCATGATAAGCCACTATGATAAATTGGTCCAATAAAAAAGAAAAAGAGGACAAAAACAAATACGAAAGGAAGACAAAACAAATTGATTCAATGAACTAATTTCTTGACAGTGAGACTCTTGAAGAGAGATGAATCTGATAAACTTGGAACATTTGATAATTGATATATAAAATGATTCAATGAATTCAATTTGGTTGAGTATAACAATAAGAGTATTGAATTGATGAGGTTGTTGGTATGCCCCATGCATGATGTTTGATAGTATAGGGTTTGATGCATGCATAATGAATTAGTATAAGGAGGGTTCGGTAAAGTGAATCAAATTATATTATATATCAAATATATACACACACACACACACACACAATATATTCGGGTCGGATTTGGAGACGGATATGGATTGGGGACCCCTATAACCATATCCAAAACCATAACCAAATAAAGTTCACGGTTTTTCCCCATATCCATACCATACCCGAATTTTCATATCCAAATCCAATCCATTCGGACGGTTGTCCATGGTTATCGAGTTTAACGGTTAGAATTGCCACCCCCAGGCCTTGTTTTGTTCTTTGGAGATTAAAAGTCTTGCTAAAATTTTCAGTGTCAATTTTTCTTGACATGTAATATCTTGAAGGGTCTTTCTTGAGAACATAAATTAAAGAGTTTTTTTTTTTTTTTTTTTTTTTGCCTAAGATACTATTTACTTGAACGATGTTCTTTCTTTTGAGATATTAATAATTAAGAGGTGAAGTCATACTAGTAATTTAAAAGGTTAAAAAACAAATTTAGCATTCAATATTTCTGCAAGGGATAGAAAAAACATAAAGGATCCTCGCCAAATCCTTTTCTCGGGGATCCGAGGAATCTCGTAATCGTGTCCGTTTATCATACATCGTGCAGTCAGAAATCGATTACAGAATTTCCTCCTTTTCCAAAAAATAAAAAGGGTAACGGAAAATTGGGGTAGAAAAAAAAATTTAAATAGAAGATGGTGGGTCCAAATTAGAAAAAGGGATAGAAAGAATGCAAAACGACAATGTCAAAAAGCAGGGTGCAAAAGCACAACCCTTCTTCTTCATTTTGTCGATTCTGCAACTCAAGCTTTCCAGCGACTAAAACCCAGGGAATGGTGGCTCTTATATCTACTATGTTATCCTATTAATTTACTATAATTTATCCTATCGAGTCCTTCATGGCCTAGGGTTTAGGGTGGTCCTCTGAGATTCTTCATAAGCATTTCTTTGATGTTCAGAGGTCCTGGGACCACCCCGGTCCCTATATAGATCCGCCCCTGAACATACGTAGTATGGCACATTCTGGAAGAAACATGTTGCTACAAAAACATAACAATTTCTTCTATTAAATTTGTTGGCAAACAAATGTCTTGGTTTACATTTGATGATGTCTCAAGGTATTGAAGAAATTGAGGTACACCATGCAAGGTCCCTTCTTTCATTAATGTGAGACTTATTCTCAACATGCTTCCTCATGTGTAGCGAATTTTCAAGCCTAACAAGTGGACAACACAACAGGGTGGCGTGGAGCACATGTGACCGTTTAATTTCACATGTGAGACAACTTGCTTTAATATCATGAAGAAGTAGAGGTTCCATCATAAAATCAAGGGGCCATACAGGGAGTAGCCCAATTTACTTATAAATCCATGCAAGATCCCTCTTCCCATTAACATGGAACTTATTCACAACAGGTACTGCTGTTTTTCGTACTCTGCATAAGTGTAACTGTAACATATTATAAAACATCTTACCCAGCAAAAATGATAAACAAAATGCTCCATTAGTTTTGACACGCCCAGACCCCGAGGTCCTAGGGACATCGAGATGGTCACGTGCTGGCCGACACCCGAAGGGTGACGAAAGCCATTTAATTTAAACAAAAACTGAGAAATAATCTAAAGTGCGCAATAAAGGCTAAAAACACAAATAAAAGTTCAACTTCTAAGTATTGAAATTAGGTAAATACACAACACGTCCAGAGCATAAGTCTATCACAAAGTACAAGCAGAACTAAGATAGAGAAGTGCTATTACAATAGATGGCGAAACGGAGCGAATATAACACAATATCACTGGTAGGGGAATGCCTCGTAGCTCAGGTCGTATTCCTCGTTCATAGGTCCTGAAGGGGGCGCAAAACAAACATAAGTGGACCAAGTTGATATATATATATATATACTAAAACAGTTATCAACGTACTAACCCCCATATTTTATGAAAACACAAATATAATGATAAATATAGGTTTTCCGAACCCTAGCATGCTGTGCAATGCCTCAAATCATAATTTGCATAAAATACTAAGCACTAGTGAATGTCCGATATAACTCTTCAGGCCCCATACCGGCTCCCCATCTCTGAGCAGACCGTCAGAGGAAAATACACTTCAGGCCCCATGCTGGCTCCCCGTCTTTGAGCAGACAGTCAGAGGAAAACACACTCCAGGCCCTATGCCAACACCCAACCGTCGCCCGGGACGAACCGGATCTATCCCTACTTCCCGTAGCAGAAAGGACCACTAGGTAAGTACAAAACCAGTGAACATACATATATTGAAAATCAACTTCATAGTATAAAGACATCCATCATCTATACTATAAAGAGGTGTTCTAAACATGTTCTAAATATCATATCGTCATCCATCAGATATTATATAAGAACATCGGTTATAGGAAAAATAGTAATCATTCAAACTAGCCTCAGTAAACATGTTATCTCGTAAAACGTTCATAAAACATAATCATCAAATCATGCTTTTCATGTATGCATTTATACTATCAAAACATTCATTTTTAGAAGGGGTCCACTCACTGTACACCGATGGTGCAAGCCGTACCAACCGGGAATAACGGAATCACTGCTAAGAATCGCACCTAAACACATAATTGGTACTTTCAGTCAAACTCTACTCAAACGATTGAATTTGGGAAAACGGACATCGGAAACAGGTTTAGAACGTCAAAATTAGCCTAGGTGGGGTCCCGCACGAAAACCCAAAAAGTCAACGGTCAAAGTCAACGTTGACCGTTGATTGGTCAAAGTCAAAAGTCAACGCTGACCGTTGACCCAGTCAACGGTCAACGGGTCAAGGTCAATGGGTTTGGGCTTTAGGGTTTAGGTTAGGAAAAATGGGTTTAGGTTTTTAGGTGGCTGGGTTTGGGTTTGGAAACACACGGCCCAAAAGCCCAATTACAAAGGGTATTGGGTTTTGCTAACATGGCCCTAAGGCCTTTGGGTTTTTAAAGAAACAAAAATAAAAATAAAAATGGAAAGGGTTAGGGTTTTGGGCCGAAGACCAAAACAGGCCTAAGGCCCGTGGGGGGTGGAAACGGCTTGAAGGCCTGGGTGCACCGGAGGAGAACGCCGGAGCTTTCACAGCTCCGGCCAACTTTAAACACACAAACGAGACCCCGATCTAGGTACCAAAATGAAGCACTAGACGAGAGGAGTAGTTTTATACCCTTGGTTCGTCGTAAAACGGCATGTGGTGGCCGAAAAAACCCTCGGAAACCACGAAACTCGCCAGAGTTGGGTGTGCCTCCACCCGTGCCAAAAACACTCCAAAACCTTGGAATTAATGAACCCAAACTCAGTAAACACATCTAGGCAACGTTTAACATGAATAAAAGGGAAGAAACAAGGCTTACCCAACCGGAAAACGACGAAACTTGCCGGAGGTGCTCGGTGTCCTCCCGGCGACGCGAGCAGGGGAGAGAGAGAGAGAGATGCAGTTTAATGGCGACGTTGGTGACTCTCCCTGAGCTAGTGCAACTGTGGGTGTGTGTGTGCACTGTCACGGTGTAGAAGAGGGAGAGAAATTGGAGGGTTTCGAAAGAGAGAGGAAAAAGTGCAGACAAAACAAAAGAAAAATAAGAAAAGAAAGAAAGGGTGTCACGGCAGGTAGGGGGGACAAAAGAGAAAAAGGGAAGGGAGTTGGGGTGCTACCACGTGGCAGCCTAGGGATATGATAAAAATTTAAATTTTCAGATCTTGATTGGGGTGAAAGATTGAGGACTAAAGTGATAATTCGATAAATTTTTAAGGAAAATTACATAATTATACTTATAAGCAGGGGCGGGTGTAACAATCTACCCCCCTTATAGAAATTTCGTCCTCGAAATTTACAACCTTAAGTAAATAAAAACGGATACTGATTTCTCATCAAATCCTCCGTTTCCCAAGTCATTTCTTCAACAGCGTAGTTCCTCCAGAGAACTTTCACTAACGAAATGACCTTGTTCCTCAACACCTTATCCTGCCGATCAAGGATAGCCACGGGTTCTTCCACGTAGCTAACGTCCTGATTTATCTCCAGCGGCTCCAATTGAATGATATGTGAGGGATCTGGTACATATTTTCGAAGCATAGAAACATGGAAAACGTTGTGAATCATCGACAACTCCGGTGGTAGCTCCAAATGGTAGGCAACTGCACCAATTCTCTCAGTAATCTGATAAGGACCGACATATCGAGGACTCAGCTTTCCTCGCTTACCAAAACGAACAACCCATTTCCAGGGAGACAACTTCAAAAACACAAAATCCCCAACCTTATACTCACGATCCCTGGAATGTTTGTCCGCAATGCTCTTCTGTCGATCCTGCACTGTCTTTAGATTTCTTTTAATCACTAACACCCGTTCGCCGACCTCTGTCTAACACAACGGCGTTTGACACACTTTTCCATACAAAGCTTCAAAAGGTGTCATACCGATGCTCGAATGATAGCTGTTATTGTATGCAAACTCAGCCAACGATAGAAAGCTATCCCAATTACCCTTCCACTGGAGGACAGACACTCTCAACATGTCCTCCAATGTCTGAATTGTCCGCTCAGACTGACCATCGATCTATGGATGATAAGCAGTGCTGAATAGCAACTGAGTACCCATAGCAGTATTAAAGGCTTTCCAAAACCTGGAAGTAAATCTGGGATCTCTGTCTGAAACAATGGATACGGGTACACCATGAAGTCTGACAATATTATCGATGAACAACTTCGATAACTTCTCCAGTGAATAAGTCTGTCGAACTGGCAAGAAATGAGCGATCTTAGTGAGTCGATCCACAATCACCCAAATACCGTCCAATCTCGCCTGTGTTCTCGGCAACCCATACACAAAATCCATGGTGATGTCTTCCCACTTCCAAGCTGGTATCGGAAGATTTTGCATTAGTCCTCCAGGCCTTTACCTCTCGGCCTTTACCTGCTGGCAAATGATGCATCTACTCACATAATCCGCCACATCCCGCTTCATTCCAACCCACTTATAGAACGGACAGATAGTGCGATATAATTTGGTGCTTCCTGGATGCATGGCATATGCTGAAAGGTGTGCTTCATCTAGAATCTCCTTTTTCACCGTTTCGTTATCCTGAGGCACGTACAACCTGTTTCCCAGCATTAAGGCTCCATCCTTCCGAATACTAAATTCTTTCCTTTTTCCCTATGAAATCAAACCTTTTATGACAGCACACTCCGGATCAAGTTTCTGAGCTTCTATAACCATGTCCACCAAAACAGGCCTAACTTGGAAGTGTGCCAACCAAGCTCCCTGATCACCCGCGTTCACTACAACGCCCGTTTCTCGAAGAGAAAATAGTAGCGGAACATGGATAGCTCTAAGGGATGTAAGTTTTCCATGATATTTCCAACTGAGTGCATCCGCTACTACATTGGCATGTCCGGGATGATATTCGATCGTGCAGTTATAGTCACTGATGAGCTCCATCCACCTTCTCTGCCGTAAATTCAAGTCTTTCTGCGTAAAGATATAATTGAGGCTCTTATGATCGGTGAAGATGCGGCACTTCTCACCGTACAAATAATGTCTCCAGATCTTCAGAGCGAACACAACTGCACCGAGTTCCAAATCATGAGTAGGGTAGTTTCTCTCGTGGGTCTTGAGCTGTCTGGAAGCATAAGCAATGATTCTCTCATGCTGCATCAGTACACAACCCAAACCTGAACTAGATGCATCCGTGTAGATTTCAAACTCACCGCTATCGTCTGGAAGAACAAGAACGGGAGCTTGAGTGAGACGTCATTTCAACTCCTGAAAACTCCGCTCACAATCTTCATCCCACTTAAACTCAACCTCCTTCCGGGTCAACTTACTCAAAGGCAAGGCAATTGCTGAGAAACCCTGCACAAAATGTCGGTAATAACCAGCCAGACCTAGGAAGCTCTTCACCTCTGTAGCATTCCTTGGTTGCTCCCATGTAGTTATTGCTGACACCTTCTGAGGATTTACACTACTTCCTTCAGCAGATACCACATGTCCAAGAAAGCTGATCTGGTTAAGCCAAAACTGACACTTGGTGAATTTAGCATACAGCTGCTGACTTCTCAACCTTTCCAGCACCAACCTTAAATGTTTCATGTGCTCGTCAACACTTTTGGAATAAATCAGAATGTCATTGATGAACACAATCACAAACCGGTCCAGATATGGTTTGAAGATTCTGTTCATCAAATCCATGAACGCTGCAGGAGCATTCGTCAATCCGAAAGGCATGACACGAAATTCAAAGTGTCTATACCTAGTACGGAAAGTAGTCTTCGGTACATCTTCCTCTCGAATTAGCAGCTGATGATAACCTGAACGAAGATCGATCTTAGAAAACACCTGAGCGCCTTTCAGCTGGTCAAACAGATCATCGATCCGAGGCAGAGGATAACGATTCTTCACCGTCACCCGGTTCAACTACCGATAGTCGATGCAAAGTCTCATCGAACTATCCTTCTTTTTAACAAAAAGAACAGGAGCACCCCAAGGAGACATGCTGGGTTGGATATAACCTTTATCCACTAACTCCTGAAGTTGAAGCTTCAATTCCCTCAACTCTGCTGGTGCCATTCGATAAGGTGGTAACGAAATAGGGTCTGTACCTGGAAGTAAATCGATGGTGAATTCAATTTCCCTCGTAGGTGGCAACCCTGGGAGATTTTCCGGAAAAACATCGATGAATTTCTTTACCACTGGTACATCTTTAGGACTCAACGAAGGTTTACCCCTTGTCACTACGTGGGCTAGAAACCCTACACATCCCTTAGCCAACAACTTAGAGGCGCGGATAGCAAAAATAATACTATTAGGAAGGATTCATCGCTCACCCTGAAATGTGATCGACGGTCGTCCAGGCCGATTGAACGTCACAGATTTCTCCCAACACGCGACATAAGCACGATGCCTGGAGAGCCAATCCATTCCCAAGATAACATCAAACTCCACCAGATTGAAAGGAACCAGGTTAGCCTCCATTGTTTCCCCTTCCACCACTACCGGGCAACCTCTATACTCCCACTGTGCACAAAACAGATCTCCATGCGGCATTTGTACAAGCATATCATAGCCAAGCGGTGTAGGTTGTGAATTTAGATTCGGTGCAAATAAGGAAGACACAAGTGAAAAAGTAGCGCCTGGATCGATTAGGACTCTCGCCCAATTACCACAAATAAGTAACGTACCAGTAATAACTTGAGGGTCCTGATCAGCCTCCTGCTGAGTCATGGCGTTGATACGTCCATGAAACTGATGTCCTAAAACCTCGGTTGTTATGGCCTGCTCGATTTCCTTAAGAACGGCTACCTAAAGCTGTACTAAACTGTTGTGGCTGTCTCTGAGTGGAAAATTGAGTATTTTGGCTTCCACTCCCACTGTCACTTCGAGTATAATTGCCGCCATAACTGGAGCTTGGGTTACTCCCTCCACTATAACTCGGCGCAGATGCATAACTCTCGGCAGGTCATTCAGATGGCCAATACTTGGCAATATGTCCCGTGCCTTCACACCTGTGACACGTGATTGGTGATCAGAAGTGACTGAAGAATCGTCTTCCAGATTCATTGCCTGAGCCTTCACTAGAAGAACCTGAACCCTGGCCTTGACGTTTGAAGGAATGAGAAAGTCGAGGGCCAGCATAATTAGATGAACTAACAGCTTCTCTCACGCTCCGAGATCGAAACCCACGACCCATCTGGTTCTAATACCGAGGTCAGTCTTGATATCTTGGGGGTCCCTGAAACTGTAACGGTGCTTGCGCCTGCGCCTGCACCTGATGCTGAGTCTCCCACCTAGACTGTTCAATTCTCAAGCAAGTCTCAATCATCTCCTCGTAACTCATGTGCCTTATTGCTACCACTAGTTCACGATATTCAGGATTCAAGCAAATCAGTAACTGGACCATCATTTCACCCGGGTTTCCATAAGTCCATGCATGATGTCTTGACAGGCGCCGAAAAATACTGTCTACCTCCGTGATACTCAGATCGCCTTGGCGAAACTCCAGGAATTGTTGTCTCATCCTCAACTGATAACTGGGACTCAGGAAATAATCGCTGAAATTCCTCCGGAATTCAACCCAATTCATTGGATCATTAGGTGGACGAGAATTCTTCACTGATTTCCACCAACGCCTAGCATACTCTTTTAGAAAATAAGTTGCAGTATCCACCCATTCACCTAGTGGGCATCTCATACTCTCTAGAGTGTCCTCCACCTGTTCTAACCATTCCTCAGCTTCCGGACAAGCCCCAACTGCATGAAGGTCCGAAATACCATGACTACGAGCAATCTCAATGTAAGTGCGATTCGATCTATTACCACCAGTAAAAGCATTCTGTATGGCATTAGTCAATTGTTGGATTCCTCCCCCTACACCAGAACGGGTTCGACGAGGCACATTCCCACCAGTGGGGTCCATAATTCTGAAAAAAGCAAAAAAGATTCAGAATAACTAGAGATTAAGAATGCAGTGGAAATTATGACTACCAAATGGTGGAATGAAATCCTAAGTATGCTCTGAACTAACCATGCTCTGATACCAATCTGACACGCCCTGACCCCGAGGTCCTAGGGACATCGAGATGGTCACGTGTTGGCCGACACCCGAAGGGTGACGAAAGCCATTTAATTTAAACAAAAACTGAGAAATAATCTAAAGTACGCAATAAAGGCTAAAAACACAAATAAAAGTTCAACTTCTAAGTATTGAAATTAGGTAAATACACAATACGTCCAGAGCATAAGTCTATCACAGAGTACAAGAAAAACTAAGATAGAGAAGTGCTATTACAATAGATGGCGAAACGGAGCGAATATAACACAATATCACTGGTAGGGGAATGCCTCGTAGCTCAGGTCGTATTCCTCGTTCATAGATCCTAAAGGGGGCGCAAAACAAACATAAGTGAACCAAGTTGATATATATATAATAAAACAGTTATCAACATATTAACCCCCAGATTTTATGAAAACACAAATATAATGATAAATATAGGTTTTCCGAACCCTAGCATGCTGTGCAATGCCTCAAATCATAATTTGCATAAAATACTAAGCACTAGTGAATGTCCGATATAACTCTTCAGGCCCCATGCCGGCTCCCCGTCTATGAGCAGACCGTCAGATGAAAATACACTTCAGGCCCCATGCCGGCTCCCCGTCTCTGAGCAGACAATCAGAGGAAAACACACTCCAGGCCCTATGCCAACACCCAACCGTCGCCCGGGATGGACCGGATCTATCCCTACGTCCCGTAGCGGAAATGACCACTAGGTAAGTACAAAACCAGTGAACATATATATATTGAAAATCAACTTCATAGTATAAAGTCATCCATCATCTATACTATAAAGAGGTGTTCTAAACATGTTCTAAATATCATATCGTCATCCATCAGATATTATATAAGAACATCGGTTATAGGAAAAATAGTAATCATTCAAACTAGCCTCAGTAAGCATGTTATCTCGTAAAACGTTCATAAAACATAATCATCAAATCATGCTTTTCATGTATGCATTTATACTATCAAAACATGCATTTTTAGAAGGGGTCCACTCACCGTACACCGATGGTGCAAGCCGTACCAACCGGGAATAACGGAATCACTGCTAAGAATCGCACCTAAACACATAATTGGTACTTTCAGTCAAACTCTACTCAAACGATTGAATTTGGGAAAACGGACATCGGAAACGGGTTTAGAACGTCGAAATTAGCCTAGGAGGGGTCCCGCACGAAAACCCAAAAAGTCAACGGTCAAAGTCAACGTTGACTGGTCAAAGTCAAAAGTCAACGCTACCGTTGACCCAATCAACGGTCAACGGGTCAGGGTCACGGGTCAGGGTCAACGGGTTTGGGCTTTAGGGTTTGGGTTAGGAAAAATGGGTTTAGGTTTTTAGGTGGCTGGGTTTGGGTTTGGAAACACACGGCCCAAAGGCCCAATTACAAAGGGTATTGGGTTTTGCTAACATGGCCCTAAGGCCTTTGGGTTTTTAAAGAAACAAAAATAAAAATAAAAATGGAAAGGGTTAGGGTTTTGGGCTGAAGACCAAAACAGGCCTAAGGCCCGTGGGGGGTGGAAACGGCCTGAAGGCCTGGGTGCACCGGAGGAGAACGCCAGAGCTTTCACAGCTCCGGCCAACTTTAAACACGCAAACGAGACCCCGATCTAGGTACCAAAATGAAGCACTAGACGAGAGGAGTAGTTTTATACCTTTGGTTCGCCGTAAAACGGCCTGTGGTGGCCGGAAAAACCCTCGGAAACCACGAAACTCGCCGGAGTTGGGTGTGCCTCCGCCCGTGCCAAAAACACTCCAAAACCTTGGAATTAATGAACCCAAACTCAGTAAACACATCTAGGCAACGTCTAACATGAATAAAAGGGAAGAAACAAGGCTTACCCAACCGGAAAACAACGAAACTCGCCGGAGGTGCTCGGTGTCCTCCCGGCGACGCGAGTAGGGGAGAGAGAGAGATGCGGTTTAATGGCGACGTTGGTGACTCTCCCTGAGCTGGTGCAACTGTGGGTGTGTGTGTGCACTGTCACGATGTAGAAGATGGAGAGAAATGGGAGGGTTTCGAAAGAGAGAGGAAAGAGTGCAGACAAAACAAAAGAAAAAGAAGAAAAGAAAGAAAGGGTGTCACGGCAGGTGGGGGGGACAAAAGAGAAAAAGGGAAGGGAGTTAGGGTGCTACCACGTGGTAGCCTAGGGATAGGATAAAAATTTAAATTTCCAGATCTTGATTAGGGTGAAAGATTGAAGACTAAAGTGATAATTCTATAAATTTTTAGGGAAAATTATAGAATTATACTTATAAGCAGGGGCGGGTGTAACAAGTTTACCTTGATCATGACTTAAGTAAACCATTGAGTCCAATCTGATAACTGATAAGAGAAGAAAAATCAAACTTACGTAAGTGGCATGTGATGTCAGTGCGGTTTCAAAGCGTTCTCCATTTTGATTATTATAGATTTGTAATTTCAAAGTCTAGACAAAGAAAAAAAATATAGTCATGAAATAAGTTCACGGATTATAGGTCTACATCGTGTTATATTATGTAATTAATACGCGTAATTGTATTATTTCTTTTTATACGAGAGATGTTCAAATTTTAAAGAAGAAAATCGAGCAAGTAACCTTCCCCTTCATGTAACAGTACTTTCACGTTGTTAAATCATGAAAAATTCACTAAATTAATTAATTAATGAGCCTCTCGCTTCTACTTCTTATATTTAAGGAAAAATTAGTATCTGTTTCCCAGTTACTAATGTTTATTGACTTTTTTAGATTTTGATACAAGTCTCTAGCATTAATGTAATAATGAATTTACATGTCAGTTACATAATTTTTTAAAATAAAAATTAATAATTGATTTAGAATTTTAATACTCACACCTTTGTTAAACTCCTAACTAATTTTCAATTCAAAACATTTCCAAAATAAATAAATAGAATAGAATAAGTTTGTACCCATTAGCTTTTTTAAAAAATGTTTTCAATTTTTTAATCTTATATGTACCCATTCATGTAATTTTTTAAAATTTTTAATCCTAAAATGTATTCATTCTTAAATATACCAATTTGTTATATATAAAATGTACCATTTTTTTATATAAAATCTATTCAACTTTTTTTCTAATCCATTTTTAAACTTATATGGGTACATTCTTTTTTCTTTGATTTGAGAATGTATCTGTGACATCCCACATCGTCCAGGGGAGTGATCCTTATATGTATATTTTCATCCCTACCTAGCATGAGGCCTTTTGGGAGCTCACTAGCTTCGGGTTCCATAGGAACTCCGAAGTTAAGTGAGAATGGGGCTAGAGCAATCCCATGATGGGTGATCCACTGGGAAGTTGCTCATGAGTTCCCAAAAACAAAATCGTGAGGGAATGGTAAGCCCAAAACGGACAATATCATGCTACGGTGGTGGAGCGAGCCCGTGGAGTGATCCGCCCCAGGCCGGGATGTGACAGTATCCATGTCAAGTTTAATCGAAGAAATTTACTAATGTTATTAAGCTTAATATCTCTTCTTCTTTTTTTTTTCTTTTTTTTTTGTGATTTTGAAGAATGTACCCATGTTTTGGTACAATAATTTTTTGGTTAATTTTGATGAATGTACCCATGTATACACACACACACACAATAGTATATTTATATTCTAATATTTTTAATCTCACAAATTATGATTTTTTTAATTTAAAATCTCATTAAAATAAACAACTATAAATTTCAATTTTTAATTTAAAAAATATAGTAACATACATAGAAATAAATTATCACATTAATTTCAGGAACTTCGATCAAAAATTAAAAACCAACAAAATTTCAGTCAAAGAATATTAATAACTAAGGACCTCACCTAAAGTCTCTCTATATTTAACCATACAACTATCCTATTTGGTTGAATTTCCTTAACTTGATTGCATCTAAAAATTGTCAAAGTGATTAAAATTTAAAAGTGCAGCCACCCATGATTAGACCCTCCATTGTTAGTGACGTCCCATTTCACTCAAGTCTCTATAAAGCAAAGACTGAGAAATTCAGACAATGAGCACAAGAATTCAAACCATTACCTAATTACATTCTTCCCCTTGTTAATTTAATCAACATGCAAAATTATTTAATTCCCTGGAAGTGCGACGCTTTGAAGTCTTTTGTTTGTTGTTTACTACTAAAGTCAAAACCAAACCAAACCAAATCTCTTCAAATCCAGAGAAAGACTGAGAAATTCAGACAATGAGCACAAGAATTCAAACCATTACCTAATTACATTCTTCCCTTTGTTAATTTAATCAACATGCAAAATTATTTAATTCCCTGGAAGTGCGACTCTTTGAAGTCTTTTGTTTGTTGTTTACTACTAAAGTCAAAACCAAACCAAACCAAATCTCTTCAAATCCAGAGACTAACACATAAAAGAATCTTTACCATGAAGATAGAAAGAAATCCTCTTCGGATCCTTTCCTTCTAATTCACTAAATTAGGGAATCCAAACCATTAAAATTTGATCCAACGACGAAAATTATTATAACTTTTAAGGTGGACCCTTGTTTGTAGATGTTGAATCAAATTTCAATAGTCCGGATCCCCTAATTTGGTAGATTAGGAGGAAGGGATCCGCTCCGGATCCCTTCCCTCAAAGATATTGACAAATTGCAGACAAATATTACTTATTGATCCATTGAAAAGCTTGCAAGTTGCAACTTAACAATGTTCATATGTAACTGTCATGGCTTCCAAAAGATGTATATACTGCACAAAATGGTGCACATTTGACCTATGGCTCTTTTGGATAAATGACTGAAAACGCTTTTAGAAAAAATATTTTTAGATTCTAAAAACATTTTAAGTGCTTTTTGCTTCTTCCAGGAAGCACGTTAAGTGTTTTTCCCAAGATTTACTTGCATTTTTACTTATGATTGATTTTAAAAACATTTTCACTAAAAGCGCTTTCAGTTATTTTAAAAGCACATTTAAACGAGTCATTATATGTTTACGTCTATATGCGTATTATATATAAACAAACCTGTGAGAATCTTAACCTAAGATGGATCATTCAATCTCTCATGGCTTCCCCTTCATCCTCTTCATCCTCATATTCAATTCCATTATATCTACGAATGATGCTTGCGATCCAAGCGAACGCAACGCACTCACGACCTTCTCTCGCTCTCTGTCTTCTCCTCCATTGAACTGGACTACTGATTCAGTTGATTGTTGCCAGTGGGAAGGCATCACTTGTAATCAGGACCGTTGGATCACACGATTGCAGTTACCATCCAAAGGCCTCAATGGGGGTATTATTTCTCCCTCATCACTTGGAAATCTCACGCATCTCACACACCTCAATCTCTCCCACAACTCACTTTATGGTTCACTCGAAGCTGGATTCTTCTTGTCCTTGAATCGAATTGAGATCCTCGATTTGAGCTATAACCTTCTCTCTGGAGGGCTCTCACTTTCTCAGCTTCCAAGTATTGTACAGATTGTTGATTTGTCCAGCAATCACTTCCATGGAGAAATTCCATCCTTATTCTTTGGACATGCTTCGAATATGACTAGTTTCAACGTCACGAACAACATCTTCTCGGGGTCCATCCCGTCCTCTATTTGTCTTCATTTGTCTCCCTCGATTAGACTATTCGATTTCTCCCTCAATGAATTCAGTGGCAATATTTCTCGCGGACTAGGCGCGTGTTCCAAACTACAGGTGTTTCGAGCTGGTTACAACAACCTCTCGGGACTACTTCCAGATGACATCTACAATGCTACCACACTTAAAGAAATTGCGTTGCCTCGCAATTCGCTACAGGGTGCCATAAGCGAAAGAATTGTCAACCTCACCAACCTTGCATTCCTTGACCTCCAGTCCAATGGATTGAGCGGTTTTCTCCCTGTAAACATCGGTAAGCTGTCCAAATTACAACACATCTTCCTTCAATTTAACAGTCTAAAAGGCTCTCTGCCCCCATCTTTGCTGAACTGCACAAACCTTATCAAACTGAATCTCGGAATCAACCTTTTTGAAGGAAACATCTCAACCCTTAATTTCTCCAATCTTGCTAAACTAACAATACTTGATCTTGGCCATAACAACTTCACCGGTTTCTTGCCAACAAGCCTTTACTCATGCAAGTCCCTGAAAGCAATTCGAGTGAGCAAAAACAATCTAGAGGGACAGATACAACCCGAGATTCTTACACTCGAATCCTTGTCCTTCCTCTCCCTCAGCTACAGCCGATTGACAAACATCACGGGGGCAATGAAGATACTAATGCGCTGCAAAAGTCTCAAGGTACTCATCCTTTCGACAACATTTTATGGAGAGAAAATTCCAAGTGATGAAGCAATGGCTAATTTCGACGGGTTCCAAAATCTTCAAATGCTAGATTTGAGTAACTGTCAGCTCAACGGTGAAATACCTCAATGGTTTTTGAAGCTCAAGAAGCTAGGGGTCTTGATTCTGAATTTTAACAGAATCACTGGATCGATTCCTCGTTGGTTGGGGGCTCTTCCAAGGCTCTTTGTTTTAGGATTGGGAGCCAATCGAATTTCGGGTGAATTTCCAAGGGAACTCTGTACACTTCCCATGTTGTTATCCGAAGAAACTTCTCCTCAAGCAGACGATGATGTTCTCGAACTGCCTATCTACACCTCAACCAACAGAACATTTCTGCAGTACAAGTTGTCTTACTTTCCTCGCGTGATCGACATGAGGAACAACAGCATTAGTGGGAGAATTCCCATTGAGATAGGCCAGCTGCAGCTGCTACAAACGCTGGATCTTAACATGAACAACTTTTTGGGCGAAATCCCAGAGCAAATATCCAACCTCAAGAACTTGGAGGAATTAGACCTTTCCATGAACCATTTTTCCGGAAAGATCCCATTGTCATTGGCAAGCCTTAGTTTCTTGAATTCTTTCAATGTCTCGTACAATAGTCTTGAAGGATCAATACCGACCGGCACGCAGCTACAAAGCTTCAACGCCTCTGCATTCGAAGGGAATCCAAAACTTTGCGGCCCTCCACTTCCGAAGTGCTTGTCAAGTAATGGGAATGATGGAGAGAATAAGAACAGCCAGGATTTGGACGACGACGAGGATCAAAGTCTATGGATTGGGTTATCCGTTGTGCTCGGTTTCGTTGTAGGGTTCTTGGGATTCTGCTGCCCTTTGCTTCTCAAGAGGACATGGAGATATGCATATTTCCAATTCCTAGACAATGTTCAGTTTAAGCTCTATCTGGTGCAGAGAAAGGTTAAGCGAAGGTAAGAGTGTTATACACTTTTTTTAATTTATTTATCAAGTTTTTTATTCTTTTTCCTTGTTTTGATGAAGTAAATCGTGTGAGATTCTAAATGTTATCGGGAGTATATTTTTGCCTTTGTCTCTCACCATTCATGTGACAAGTGAGACAGAAACTGAAATATTCTTTTATTACATTCAAGTTTTTCTAGTTCGGTGACGTAAGTCTGTCGAGACTCTTACACGTAACTAGGAATATATTTACGTCTATGCATTCAACTACTAGCCTCACATAAATATCATGAGTGAGATAGATACGAAATATATCCCTAGTTATACCCAAATTTTTCTTGACAAGATTTTGACATGTAAATGGGGATATAATCTCGTATTTGTATCTCATTATTTAGGCAACGAATGACAAATAGAGACAGAAAATATCCTCATTTACACCTGAATTTTACTCTTTTTTTTTTTTTTTTCATGATGCGTAATTACTTTTTTCACCCTTGTTCCACTTGATTAATTAAACATAGGATGAAGATTAACAAGCAACCCCAAGACCAAGTCCAAGTCTCAAACCGAAGGGGAGAAGTTGGAAGCAGCAGCCATTCACACGCTGAGGGTGACAGTAAAAATTGCACAGAAGATGCAAGCCTCAGTAACTCTTTCATGGTCCCTCGCAAACAGGACTGCTCTACCTCCGTCTTCAATGATCCAATCAAAGAAGAAATACAAAGTATCAGTTGAGCAGCTCTTTTATTTTATCTTTTATTTACGGTTAGGGATGTCCTTCTTTAGATACGAGTGAATTAGAGCGAGAAAATCGAACACAAAATTTCAGATGTACCATAACTAAAGTTGTAGAACAGAATTTTTAAAATCTCTTTAATGTAACAGGTTTTTTTTTTTTTTTTTTTTTGTCCCCGTCAAACTATCAATCATCATCTAAAAACATGTTTCAATAATTCTCATTTGAAAGTTTGATAACATAATTTGTCAGACGAATTTACACTAAACTAAATGTAGTATATGTTACACGTTTAACCCAAAAAAAAGTCCCATAACTTATCAAACTATCGAGGAAGAAAATTGTTAATACTATATGATTTGACTAATCTCCTTAGTTTTCATAGGAGTAATAATTTCCGCTTGGCCCCTAGGGTAACGTTTTCTCTCGCCTTGGCGAGCAGAGAAGCGTTCATTCCCGACTAGATCCACGAACAATTGTGCATTAACGGTTGGGGCATCCATTACACTTTCTCTGTCCAATACTATTTATTTTGTATTATCTTTAACTTCTTCCTTTGTTTTCGGGGGTTTTGGGCCCAGCTTATTTCTTATTGCAGTAAAAAAGCCCACACTAAAAAACAAGAACAATATATGCCCCAAAACATTGTACGAGTTCACTACAAATCTCTCTCTCTCTCTCCCTCTCTCCCTGTCCCTCTCTAGTAATTCTTTTGACCTCTCGGGTAAAAAGGTAATAAAAAGACTGTAAAAACCTAGCATTAGCAACAATACAAGACCAGAAATTAACCCAAACTACCACACCAAAAATAATTTACATCTTACAGCAATGTTCACATTCACCTCCTTGTACGCTTTCTCGGCCTCCCTGCACTCCCCACCTGATCCGCCTCCCCGTTGTCTCTCCCTCTCTTCCCGCTCCCCGCCCCAGCCGCTGAAGTTTCCGGCCTCTTCGGTGGCCTCCCAACCCCTCTTCTTCCCCTCCCATTGCTCTCCTGACTCCTCCTTCCCCCTCCCCTCCCCCCTCCGCTTTCCGTTGAACTCCGCGTCACCCTCTCCTTCCTCTCAACCTCCAGCTTCATCCTACCCCTCGTCGGCTTCTTCTTCTTCTTCTTCTTCTCGTCCTCGCTCTCCTCGCTATCCTCCTCGGTACCATCCGAATTCTCCTTCTTCACTTCAGTACTCGAGGTCTGCTTCATTCGCTTCAAGAACCTCGCCGCGCCTTGCTTCTTCCTTCCGTTTTCTTTCTTCTCCTTCTCCGCTTTCAACGCGTCCAAACCGTCATGTGAACTGAGTTCATTGACACCATACTCATGCCGCTTGGTCGGGTTCGCTGCATTCCTGCCCCTCGTGCTCATGCCTCTCCGCCCGCCTCTTTCTTGCGTCCTCCGTTTCCTAACCCCCTTGTCCTCAACCTTCACAAATGCAGCACCATCCGCCTTCCTCACATTCGCCGCCTTTGCTTTCTCTTCGATCTTATCTCCCTTCCGATTCTTCGCATCAGAGAGTGCATTGACAGAACCAAGTTTTCCACACACAACAATGGACGACTTGATGGGTTTCTCAGAGCCATGGGACTCGAGCTTCTGAGCTTTGGTTTCGATCTTGGGCACGTTCGATTTTTCGGTTTCAGTCGCGGATTGTGGTTTCGGGAGCTGGTCGTTCATTTCCTTTAGCACAATGGAGCGGAGCTCTTGAGCTGCGTTGTGCTCTGGAGAGTTCTTGCGGAAGAAGACGACGGCGTTGTTGAAAAGAAGGAGGAGGTCACGGAAGAACAAGCGGATGCAATCTTCTGCGTAGACGCCTTTGTTAAGCTTGGATTGAATCATACGTAGGTCCATGTGTTGCCGAATCAAACTTTTGTACCTTTCTGATTCCTGCACAAAAATTGTAGGCTTTTTTTTTATTAATATTTAGTACTCATAACTTTTTTTTTAGGGCAAACTAGAAACCGAAAAAACATCACAAATGCTAGAAATTATTTTTCTTGACCAAATCACCGTTCATCATTGTTAGATGATTTTAAACCGCGAGATATGTCTAGTAAAGAAAAACACAAATTTGAAAATTTAAACTTATCAAACGGTCATATAATAAGCATTACCAAGTGGTGAGCAAAAATAAGTCTTAAATTATTACTTTATACTAATAATAAAGAAAATATGGTAATGCACCGTGTAACGTCTAACCTACCTACTCTTAGTACATGGATCGCACATTTTCCTTTTTACGTAACATCCATCTTCTATTGGATTCACATGCATAACATGACGTGTTACACTTACAATTTATTTGTATCATTTTCTAATAGAAAGATTATACAAATAATATTACAAATACATGGTAAGAATAGTGTTTTTGTATAAGTTATATATGAGTGAAGTAGATTGATGCCTCCCTAACAACTACATTTATGCCCTCCTAAATGTTTATGAAAGAGACAAATTAGAGCACTTTCTAAAATGGACCACCATTTACTCCTTTGCGTGTGTATACGAGAACTTATATGGCACGAGTAATATCATATGAAATTTTGTATTAATAATACAAAAATATTTTTTATTAGCATAGAATATTACTGTAGCAGTGAGGTTCATGCCAGACAAGTTGTTCTAATCCTGAACTCCACGTGAAAGATCATGGGCTTGCTACTTACTACTACCAATAAACGTAATGAAAAATATAAAACAAATGTAATGGAAAAAATATAAATAACTTCGGAAATTGAGATTAAAAAATAAAGCAATTAAAAAAAAAAGCTAATAAACAAGCTCAAACAACTAACAGGTCCAATAAGCGTCCAACACCCCCTGCCACACGCCCTCATTGGTACTTTCGTAACGCTTCCATTGGGTTGTGGATTTATCTCTTAAATCTGGGTCAGGTCAATTGATCGACTTATAATCTCCTAAGCATTCGAATTTGATTCTTTTTTTTTTTTTTTTTTGGTAAAATTAAGGTTACGATATAACAATACATATCACTTAGCAATACAAATTTTATGTAAAATCTAACTGTTATAAAAATTTATTAAACTTTTATATACATGATAAAGCCGTTGAGTTTTCAAACTACTTAGAGGTAAGTATCATTAATAAAATAGAGTAGCTTAGACTATACTTGTCAAAAAATAATAATAATGATCTTCTAAATCCTAACTTTAGAGAAATTTTATGTGCTGAAATACGGCCCCGTTCCAAATTTGGTTAGAAATTTTTTTTGTCAAGTATCCACTATTTATATTAAAACACTTAATATATTTAACCGTATTCTCGCCACATTAAAAAATTTCTCACAATTTCAAACTGTGTACAGTACCCCCACCTAAGGCGTATGGTTGTAACCCAACCCTTCATCAAAACCTTGACCATAAAATCTTGACCAAGTTTTTGTCCTATCCGTAAAGCTCATGCACTGCACGCTAGGTAACATCCTCACCAGCACAGCGTACCATCCCAAACCGCCTCGATCTTACTCTTTAAAGTACCAAATAACCCCTATTTTATTCTCATATGACCAAAACACCCTCGACATCGTTATTTGTCACGTTCTAATTGGCCCACAGCCAAACATCTAAATCTAATCTCAGACCTCACCACCTTCGTCCATGAACCACGACCTCTTTTTATTTTCCCAATCCCATTATTCAAATCTTAATTATTTTCCGGAAAAGACATGGCTGCTCAAAGATTCAGCAACACCTCTTGCTGCTAACCAATTACGGCTGAACACGTGTTTAAGTTGTGATTAAAAAATTCACAACTTGAACACATGTTCAGCCGTAATTGATTGGCAGTACGAGGTGCTGCTGAATCTTAAGCAGTCAAGTCTCGTTCTTATTTTCCGGATTTTATAAATTCTTTTTGGATAATTTATTTAATTTAGATTTTTCACTTTAAAAATTAAAATTATATACGTTAAAATTTGTTTAGGAATATTTGTCAATACCTGGCTCCGAAGCCGCCGCTCGAATACGGAGCCGAGCCGATGAGACCGGATGATCTTGAGGACCTTGATCAACGGCTCAGATTTAACCAGCTTGAGCTGCTTAACCCCTTTGCTGGTGGCGGGAGATACTTCGTCACCCTCGGCCTCTTCGCCGCTGCAGCTCCTACTCCTACTCCTACTCCTACTCCCTCCTCCTCCTCCCTCTCCTCCGCCGCCACGACGTGGTTTCCTCTTCGACAAGCTCGCCGAGCTCTGCACGTCGCTGTTCTGCTGCCTCGACGCCGCCGCACCACCACGACGACCTCTTTTTCCCTCCCGCTTCGACTCGCCACCGGATTCCCAGAACTCGCTCGAGTCGTCGAGTTGACTCGCCTTCGCTGTATCATCGCCGTTTTTGTTGTTTTGATTGTCTTCGTCGTCATCGTCTGCTACTTTGCCGTTAACAGAGCAATCGCGATCCGGTTCGGACCGGATTTTAGCCCGCATCGGATCTGGTTCGTTTCCTTCCGGCCCGGGCTCCTCCTCTTTCCCCTCCGCCTGTTTCTCCGCCGCGCCTCTTTGGCTCGTCGAATTGGACTCGTTGAAGGATCGATTCTCACGCTCGTCGGAATTGAAGTCCCAGCCGAAGTCTTCGCCGGAGTTCATTTTTCCGGCTAGGTTCTCCGGCGAACCATCCCGTTGATCCTCTCCCCCGCGCTTGAGATCTTTGCTCGGACTGGTGGCCTCGGCGTCCTCCTTCAAGCTGCGATCCCTCTCCTCCTCCAACCTCTTCACCTTCAACTCCAACGACCTGTAAAAAACCAGAGTCTCAGATCTAAGACCATTAAAACGACGACGCCTCACACTCAGATCTCTCGCAAGGGCAGCGAAATTTACACGATCGAAACGTCGCGACGGCGGACCTCGCGTCGGAGCTCCTCAACCCTCAGCCTTCGCAGCTTGTCAACCATCGCGCCCAGGCTCCCGGACGAATCGTCGTCGTCTCCCAATACGAACCGTCGCTTGATGTCCTCGAACTTGTCCCTACAGTTCAGAGCAGTGAGTAGCGTCGTCGCTTTGGCGGAGCATCGGCCCCCGACCTCCAAGGCGACGGAGTCCCAACTCTGGGTGCCGTGGCGGTTCACGGCGGAAACGAGTAAGAGCTCCTCTAACGTCCCCCATGGTTGCGTTCTCGTTCCGTGTTCCCCAGCCATGTTCCTCTCATTTCATCATTTTTTTCTGTTTATTTTTTTATTTTTTTTTATAAATTAGGGTTTTTGGTTTTGTACCAATCGAAATCTCCGAATTCTTTCTTTGACAGTGGATGATAGATGATGATGAATGCACAGGTTTATTACGTTTGTTCGTTCGCTTTTATATTTTTTAACTAAGCGAAAAAAAAAAAATTTCAAAAAAATGTACCCTTAAATTTTGGCCTAATTAGAGTTTTGGTCACTGAAAATATTAACTTCTGAACTTGTTATAATATAGAGCAATAATTTTTTTTTTTTTTTTTGGCTAATTCTGTTAAACTTGCAACCAAAATAAAAGACTTAAATGAGCAAAAATGGATGGGTGTTATAATAGAATTAGTCAAAATGATCATTGATCACATTATTACAAGTTCATAGTCTACTATTCACAAATTTTAAAAACTAAAGTTCCAATTAAGCTAAAATTCAAAAATCATAGCTCTAATTATTTTTGTAGGGTCACTTTGTGTTCGGTGACACAACGACACACCAAAAATATAAGATAATTTTATTCACATAACTATTTTTACCTTCCACACACTCTTGTTATATTTTTGTCATTAATTTTTTTTCAATTCATTCGATCCGATGATCAAAAATTAAGAATAGCGTGTCTAAAGTAAAAATGAACATGTGAATAGCACTATCTAAATCATTAGTTTTTGTGAGAGGATTTGTAAAGCTCGCGCAGCCTCTCTCCGTGGCTCCACCAGCACGGGCCTAGACTTGCACGAATGTTTTGGGTTCTCATTTTATCTGTAATTCCAATCTTACGCCTTCCACAAATCTTTCAAGTCATATAGTTACGGTGTTGGTGAAATTTTGTACTCTACCCAAGGGATACAAAAATTTCCTCTATTTTTCTTCGGATTTACACCAGCCTTTCTTGGCAACATGAGTTCCATGATCATGTTTAGTTTTGTGTATTGAAAAGGCATGTAATTGGCTTCGTTCAAATCGTAATGATTTTGAAATAATGATTATAAATGACAAAATCTTCAAGATTATGGAATAACGATGAGAACATGAATTCAAGATTTGGAAGTAGCGGATGTCAAATGTAGCCTAGAACAAGATTCTAACTAGGTTTACGAAGGAACTTCTATAGAAATGAAGTTTAAGTTAGCAATAATTGATAGGTGTCATTTGGCTCATTTGTCATTGCGTTGAGGTTGAATTATGAAATTAATTGTCTTTTGATAAATTTAAAAATAAAATTAAGCATGAACTAATGTTTATAGTTTAATTGCTTAAAAATAATACCAATAATACACATAAGTTTCTATTTTAGTATTACAAACAAAGAAATATATGACAAACAATGATGGTACAGTAGTAATTCAATTACAAATTAAGGGTAGTTTAGTAATCAAAATTTAGTAAACTAGTATTAATTTATGATAAGGGTATTATAGTAATTAAACTCTAATCTTATCCACTCGCGTGCTCTTCATTATACCTTGTATTACCTTATGCATGGTTGACAAATGTCAAAATTTTCTAGTGATTTGTTGTACATAGTTGTTTGAAATTTATTACATATTACTAAATTGAGCCATTTCAAATCCACAATAGTTCATCTACCATAATTAGATATTTCTTTAAAGAAAGAAAAAGTAGGAGTATGATTCTCTCCCCTTTTATTCTTATCTCATCTCCTTATTTCCCTTCCTCTCACACATTGTTTTTCGTCCTTTTGTCTATATAAAAATAAAAATAAAAAATCGATTTTAAGTGTTGACGTGGTTTAATCGTAACTGTTCAGGTGAAGAGAGGAGAGAATAGGAGAGAGATTAGGAGGGAAGAGAATCCTCCTAAAAAAAAAAGTACGCAATTCTTGATAATTAATATTGTTAGGATTTCTCGACCTCGGGACATTATTCCTAAGCTCTTGGCCATGTTTTAGAGAAAATGAAAATTTGATATTGTACGAATTATAGTTAAAAGACATTTGCCTTAATGCATACTAGGACAAAATTTTATTATATGAAATTTGGTTGTCTTAGATGCGATAAGAATAAGAGAATAAAGTGTCAAATTTTTTTTTGAAAGCAACGGTAGTAGTCAGCAGGCAAACAAAAAGTTGCCACAGTCAATTACAATCAGAAACTGGTAAATTCGAAATGAAATTAGGCGGCTCCTCAAACCAAGTACAGGAGGTAGTATTCATGTGAAGACTATGGCGAGCTAAACGGTGTGCAGTTCCTTTAGCTTGGTGACGAGTAGTGCCCGTACCAAAGCTCCAGCGATCCTGAATTGCAACAAAAGCCCCCCTGACAGTAACGAATTACAACACCCAAACCACCGAACTTTCTTTTCTCACTCCAAGCACCATCAACATTTAACCTTTACAAAACCTGGATGAGGTTTCACCCACCTAGCTAACTGGAGGATTTATCTCCACTCTTGATTGTGAAACATTGGTTACAGGGCAAGGGCGGATGCATTGAGGGGCATTGGGGGGGGGGGGGGGGGGGGGGGGGGGTTAAGTTGATCCCCCCGAACACAGTAAATATTCAAGGAAAACTTGAGTGCTGACCCTTTGAACTTTGATGAATGTTCATGGATGACTTGGATGCTGTCCATTTAAAGGTTAGAGTTGCCCTTCATATATGCCCTTCAATTGCTTGATAAAATGCATTAGAGAGGTGTTGTACCTTTACAGTCTAGTCCTATTATTATTTACCTCTGGCTTGTTTGTTGATTGTGATTACAATTGTAGGCAGAAAAAAAGAACCAAGTAAAAAATTATCCAAAAATGCGAAGTAAATGAAATGGTGATCTCAGAGAATAACAAAATATCATCATTCTTGGACAAACATATCAATGAGATGCAATGATATCAAACAACGTTAGTGTGTTCAAGATAAGTGTGTTTCTTTGTTAAACATTCATATGGGAGCAATCTTGGAACATGTTAGTTACCCATACAAATGAGGCATTAACAAGTGTGCAGTATGCTTTTCCAAATGACTTTAGGCCAACCAAGACTCGATGAAATGACGATATGCATGCTATTTTTGTTAAAAAAAATTTGCGTGATGCGCGCTATCCTTGCTGACCCCCCTAATATTATTTTCTGGATCCACTACTATTACAGGGGTTAAAAACCCTCGCAAGGTAGGCATGTAAGTGGGAATATTCTTATTTTTTGTTGGCATATCTTAAAAGTTGTTGTTTGGGACTTAAAAAATTACTCGAGTTAACGTAACTTTACATTGGAATGTCAATGTTTATTTGACCCATAACATATCAATTCGTATAAAACATATTTTCAGAAGTCCAAAGTCATGTATTAATTGGCTCTAAGATGTGTTAATTTCCCTCATATTCTTGGTTTAGAATTTTATATTTAGATAATACTCTGTATCATATAAGTTTGGAGACTCTGTAAAACTCCTCACTCCACCACCATGGGTGTAGTACTTTACATAAATCTCTTAAATCGTAGATTGTGTGTTAGTGGAATTTACACATAAAAAATGTCATTTTTGGTATTAAATCTGCGCCAAGCCTTCTTGGCAACATAAGTTTCATGAACATGTATAGTTATATATTGAAAAGGCAATACGAGTGAATACAAAGATTCATCATATGAATCAATAATCATACGTTGGAATAATTATTAAACTTAATCTTATATAGTCACTCAAATTTCATTTTTATTAAGAACTACATTATGCATGATCTTCCCAACTTTTAGAAGGGTGGAATGTCATAGCTAAGTCACGAGCTAGTCCTCTTTTTAAAAAGGAAAAAAAAAACATATATTAATTTTTAAATAAACAAAAATGTGAGAAAACCTGAGCTAGAGTTTGAAGTGGAACGATATCAACTTATCACTCTATTTGTTTTCTTTACTTGTGTGTGTATCATACAAGGGAAATGAATACACAAGGAGAGAAGTGAGAGAAACTTGTATAATTAACTTATGCTTTGATGTTTTTGATAGTAATTGCATGTTCTTTATATAGAGTTTTTAACATGCAAAAGTCTACAATAGAAGTTAATGTATGTAACCCACGTCTAACAACAGTAATAAAATTAGATAATATATTTATACTACTATTTTTTGTCATTCTTATATTTCATCTATAGTCAAATTATTTATTGTATACATATCAAAATTTTCTAGAAATTCGTCGCATATAATTATTTGAAACTTATTATACAACAATGAATTGAGTAATTTGAAATTCAAATTGTTATTGTCCAGCAGTGACAACATGTACGACGACAACATGTAACTGTTAGACAACAACATCCCATTACAAAAAGTAGAAAAGCTAACATGGATGATGTGAATGCTCACATGGTATCAAAATTTATAGATTTCATTGTTATAAATCGGTAAAAGTGAAAGAGATAACATTTGTGCTAGAGATAAGAGCGAAGTGCGTGCAATGTATCATACTGTTTTATTTTCGTAACTATAACACACAAAAATTACAAGTAAAGAGAGGAAGGGAGATATATTGATATTATTGCTTTCATTGTTTCCTTTTCTGTTGTGTGTTGTGATTATACGCAAAATGCTCTTTATATAGAGTTATATCCGTGAAGAATCATAAAAGTAAAATGAGTGTTTGTTGAAAAATATCATACAACAGCAACAATGCTACTATTATTAATTCTTCATCACTTTTCATTTTTAGCTAAAACATGTGGGCATTCATTTCCATAACTTTTACAACATTCATATTATTTTACAAATTTTTTTAAGTTTTAAATATATCAACGTTGCGACCTGACAAAAAAAATTAAAGTTTCAATAGGCGATAGGTTCTAAATAAATTATATTTGATTTTTAACTCTTAGAATTCTTCTGTGCTTGCAAATTTTCAAGTGTATTCTCAAAATTCTTCACAATTTCAGCTTTTTGTTTGATCATATATCATATATGTTTGTCTACTCGACAAGATCGCCCGGCAGGAAGAGGACACGATCGGAAGAAGAAAAGGTCTTAGTAGTCTTCTGCTTTTTAGGATTTCGTTAAGACCATTTAACCAGACAATTAGTCGGAATGAGACTCTCGTAATATACACTTGGCCGGTTTACGAAATCGAAATCAAAATAAAAGAAATTAAATTAAGGAGGAATTGAATTGAGGAGAAATTAAAATCAGGAGGAATCAGAATCGGATTTATGTTGTAGCTGTTTACTTAAATATTCTGGAATCGGAATAAAAATGGCACTGAATTCATATGAGTTGTTTAATAATTCACCTGAATCAGAATGAAAATCAGTGTGATTACTATAATGCCCTTCTTCAAAAAAAATTAAATTTGTATACAAATTTATTAGAAAATCTCTGCAAATCTCATCCTTCCCTGCTTCGGTGCTTCCCTTGGAAGTACCAGTGCTCTTCACCAGAGCCACAATTCTCTTTTCTTCCTCGAGGAGACTGTGGTATCAATAATGCCCATATTCAAACCCAGTTGAATAGAATACTCCTCTCTCCTTGCAATTTTTCATATCTTTTATCCCTGTCCTCACCTCCATCTTCCCCACTCACCCTACCCCATAGCCGCCACCACTTCTCCCTGCAAAGTATTTCAGAATTTTTTTGGGTTTTTGAGTGATTGCTTCCCCGCATCTGTGGGTTTCGGTCTAGTTTGAATTGTTTATTTTCAGGATTTGGGTGATTGATTTTTGAATCCGGTTTCGGGATATGTGGATGGGGTTCTTGAGCTGGTGGGTTGGGTAGTGAAGGACGCACGGGGGTGAGTTGGTGGGTTGGGTAGTGAAGGTCGCACCGGGAGGTGGAACTGGAAGGTGAGGTATGCCGCGTGAAGCAGAGTGCGCAGGGAGGGTGGGGAGTGGTGAGTTGAGTGGTAGACTTGAAATTATAAAAATAATCAGAGGGCATAATAGACAGGAAAAATGCATTCCCATTACCTCAATCTCCCGGAACTTAAATACCACATCCATATAGGGATTTCAATTCCTCCAATTTGGGGAGTTGGATTCCCTCTTTCATGTGGCTCCCACCACACTTTTGATTCTTTCAAAATTAGTAAACGGTTCAATACTCTGTAATCAGAATTAACTTCTTGTTTTGATTTCGATTACGGACACGTAAACACGTTATTAGTCGAATCGAACCACATAAAATCCCCAAAACTCAAAAAAACCGAAATTTTTTCGATCAGCATTTGAGAGTAGAGCGGGAAAAGGACCGACTTTTTGAAATCCAGTTCCCAAAAATTCCCCATCTTTTAACCAACTCAAACTTCATTTCAATTCACAGCTTCCCTCTTTCCTTCCCCAGTTTTTTCAAAATTTTCCAGAACCCCTCTCTCTCTCTCTCTCTCATCCAAGCTTTTCAAGTTCAGGGTTTTTCTCAAAGAGTCGAAATCCGCTTGATTCTCCGAGGATTCCGGCGCGATGCCCAAGTCAGCGAAGCGCGAACGGAGCGCGAGTCAAACCCGAGGCGTTGACGAGGCCGCGCAGCTCAGAGCCGTGAAGCGTGAGAAGGTCAACGCCGGCGACCGAGTCGATGACGAGTCGGCGATCCCGAGTGAGCAGGAAGCAGTCAGGCGGCGGGCACTGCGGTCCGACTACCTCGCCGTCAAGAACCTCATCAGTGGTATGCAATTTCTGCCTATCGCAAATGCATATATTCCGGAAGTAAATAAATAAAGTTTGGATTTTTAATTTCAATAATTTCAAATTTTATTTCTTTGTTCTTGCAGAGAAAAGAGATGATTTGATGTGTTCGGATTTGGAGAAGTTCGGACTTCTCATCAATAAAGTCGAGAAATTGCATGAGCAAGGTATTGCATTTTTTGTTTTTGAAAATTCATAACATAAATTTTGAATTTTTATCAGAAAAATAATTACTTTAATTTATTTTATAATTTTTATTTTCCTTTTGATGTGTTGTGGATTACTGAGAAGATTGAGTAAATGTGAAAGAAAAAAACAGATGAAATTTCTGTTCTTTGGAGCTATAATTTTGATGGTAAAATTTGGGTTGTCCATTTGGGGATTTTTCAGTTCAGAAGCCAAGGGAACAAGTAGCAGACGCAGAGGCACTGCTGGACATAACAAACACATTGTGGACCTCTGTTAAGTCACAGTCCAGTGCCGGGATTAGCCCGTCGGACTTTGTTACCGCTTTGCTTAGCAATTTTAGCCAACCGAGAGGAGGGGATGACCACGTCACGGTTAATTGGAAGGGAATTGGGTTTTTTGTTTTGCCCATTTTCAAGAGCGCTCATGGTTGTTGCACTATGTAAGTCGTTACTTGTTTCCAATGATTGCCTTGTTGTAAAGATTTTTAGTTCACCGTTGCATTGTTCGTATATAAAGTTCTAATTCACTCATGGTTATGTTCTTTTTTCCTTAGGCTTGGACCCATGAGTACCGAGTTGAAGCAAAGGAAGGCTGTGGTTCGCAGTAAACGTGTGAAGCCTACCACAACTGATCGGCCTGATGAGGTAAAGCTGGTTGTCGATTGTATCGGGTTTGTTCTATGGGAAATGCAGTGTTATTGATATTCAGGGTTAGAGTAGAGCTAAAATGGTTGTAAAGCTGATGTAGTTTTGTTCTTCATTTGTTTTTAGGAACGTCGCCTTCAAGTTGTATGGATTTTTCTGACGTTATCACTCCTTTGTGGTTTATGGAACAGATAGATGATACTCAGATGGAAGAGAAAACTGATACTGACAAGAACATGTCAACGATATTTGACATTCTAAGAAGGAAAAAGCGGAGTCGACTTGAGGCTTTGATATTAAACAGAAATTCTTTTGCGCAGACGGTGGAGAACTTATTTGCACTGTCATTCTTAGTCAAAGATGGCCGAGCTGAATTATCTGTAGATGCAAATGATTTTCATATTGTTTGTAAGTAGAATATAACAAATCAAAGATAGCCCGACTGAAACAACCCCTCTCTAGTTTACATTTGTGTTTTAGTATCCATGCGTTTGGCTTATTCAGTCATTCTTTCTCTCTTTTCAGCACCTAGGAATGCTCCTTCCGCCGAGGACGTGGCATCACGGAAGGTCACTTACCACCATTTTGTGTTCCGATTTGATTTCAAGGACTGGAAGGTATGTCATAGTGATCATTTCTTCACTGTTATTGTTTTGTTTAATGTCTTGTATTATGTGTACAGCTCTCGTATTTGCATCCTTTTTCATGCTCCATCTTCAGTCCTCAAAAGACATACTTTCTTACTTGCAGGTAATGATGGATAGTTTGCCTGTTGGTGAGGAGCTGATGCCTCATAGATTTCCCCCAAACTCTACCCGTACCTCTCAAGAGGAACCAGCATCATCTGGTTCCCAAACAGCCTTACCCCCAACCCCGATTCGAAAACTCTCTAGAAACCGTGGCCGGGTTGTGCAGGAAGAATCTATTGCAGAAGAATCCCCTGAAAACGATGAAGCTACTGGAACTAACGTTTTTCGCAGGTCTAAGCGCAAGCTTTAATTCAGATATGGACTTTGCCCGATCACCGCTGTTTATGCAGGTTTATTTTGTTCAGTTACCTGCTGAATATCTTTTGTGTCCTAAAATGTATATTCTGGATTAGGATGATTAGACTTCCAGTTAGAAATCTGTCCTGCAGTTGCAGTATTTAAGTTAGGTTTTGACACTGCTGTGCGATCATTTTTGAGTCCATTGACATTCTCCTACATTCAGATTGTAGGAGTGTGGGCTTCTTGTATAATACGTTCCTTCTCACATTTAGACAAAAGAAAAGCCCATATCAATATCCTCTGCATTAGGTTGGACTTAAACCTTTTTGCTTTGACATATTTGTTATGAACATTGACTACCAGGGATGGGTCATTACCCGCGGATACTAGTATCTGCCGGTATTTTCCTCATCCTTATTTATTAATGGAACAATCCGTTAGCAAATGTCAATCAGGCAACCTTCCTCTTGGTCTAAGTTCGAGCCCCGCTCCATGCAGATTGAAGTAGCGTAGGTTCTCTCTTTTGAAAGAAAAAACGGTGCATGCATGCTGAAAAATTGAAATGGTCGAAATACAAAGGTTAGTGCAAAGGTTGCTAGCACTCTCCTTAACACAACTGCATCTGTAGTACAAAACCCTTAAATTTGAGCTGCTCAATTTATAGACAAGTACTAACAAGCATAAACCAGTATCAAACACAAAATTTTGAGTTAAAACACATTTTGAATTGAGGTTGTCGGAAACTCTTAGTCCCTGCCGTAAAATTTCTCTCATGCCAAAATGGGGGCCATTGGCCAAGACATCGGTGATTCAGTGACTTGGGGAGTTGGGTGGCAAAACTAACTGCATTTAGTAGTCTACGGTACAATGATCACTTTGGATTACCGTTCAGCCAGCCAGCCAGCCAACCATCGTCAGTGCTGAGCCTTCGGAATGTTGAGGTTCTCAAAAATTGGGCTGTCAACTCCGACACCCATTGCGTTCAAACCATTGTCTACGTATATAACACCGCCGGTAATGGCAGAGGCCAAAGGTGATGCCAAGAAAGCAGCTGTGTTTCCTACTTCATCTGTTTAATGAGATTTGTGACTTTAGTATCTATAATAACGGAAAAGCAAAAGAGAATCGAAGACTAGAGACTGGCAAATCACCTGCGGATAGTTCTTTTTCTAGAGGTGCATTGGCTGATGAGTAGTCAATCATCATATCAATGAATCCAATCGCTTTTGCAGCACGGCTTCTTAGTGGACCTGAAGTTAAAAAACAGAACTTGAAGCTTAACTTGGTCATCTTAACAGAGTATGTAAACAAACGTGGTTGATCCAAAAGCATTCCAGTTTAACGTAATCCAAACGAAAAGGAATAATGTACGGTACCAGCAGATATTGTGTTGACTCTAATTCCCTTTCTTCTTCCCGCTTCGAAAGCAAGCACCTGAACAATGCCAAGATATGTCAAAAGACTTGTTGGAAGGAAAACGAAAGTGGGATAAGTTACATGTACAAGTGCATGGAAGAAAAACTCACTCGAGTATCACTCTCAAGAGCAGCTTTTGCAGAGCTCATACCTCCACCATATCTACAAAAGATAATATAAAAATCCGTCATCACAACATATTAGAAACGTAACTCCATCCACAAACGGTGAAATGTATACCCGGGAATGATCCGCTCGGAAGCAATATATGTAAGAGAAATTGAAGAACCACCTGTAACCAAAAGGTTATGTTAATTTGAAAAACACACAAGTAGTACAACAACAAAGCCTTATCCCACTAAGTGGGGTCAGCTATATGCCTAGAACACCACTGAGCTCAGTTTTGCGCCAAGTAAAAGAAGGAAAAAAATAGTGGATAGGTGAACGTGGAACCTTGCCTGGATTAATTATTGGGAGGAAATGCTTGAGTAAAGAAACATAGGAATAACTCGATGCAGAAATAGCAGCGAGATATCCTTTTCTGGACGTCTCCAACAGAGGTTTAACAACCTATTCAAGAGGTAACTTAGTATGTGTCAAGAAGACAGAGAATAGAAAATCTATTAAGGTTACTACTGTACCTCCGGTCCATTTGCAAGCGAATGCACAAGAATGTCAATGCTGCCAAAATCATTTTTCACACAATCAGCGGCTTCCTGCAAACATAAAAGCAAGATTCAAGTAAAAACATGTAGTTTAAAAAAGTCTGCGATCTGTATATTTAAGCTGAAAACTGGTCACAAGCTCCAACATGCACCGTAAAGTTTTTCTACAAACATTTAGAAGCAAATATGAAATTTAATTTATACCTGGACAGTCCAATTACTGGAACCTGCATAGCGCTTATTTGTTTTGATCTGCATGAAATTACGCCGAAACACATTAAATTTATCAAATCATTTTCATCTTTTATTAATATAAACTATTTATTTCTCTCCTTTACCTCCTCGGGAACATCCTCAGGGTTGTCAAACACAGCATCTAGGGGATATACTTTGGTAATCTCCATTAAAGAACCATCTGGTAACCTGTAGTATCAATTATCTAGTTAGAAATTTAGAAACTGTTTGCCAAATTTATTGGCTAACAGGATTAAAACCAGATCAAACATCTTACACGCGTGATTCATCAAACTTTCCACGTCGCAGGCTGGACTCAAAAATGTTCAAAGCCTGCACATAGACTCATCGTAGTCAGTAAAAATGCAGAAGATAAAGGAAGATATAAAGACCTCGAGATTGGGCCAATAAACTTACAGGCACCCACGTTCCCACAAGGATTTCAGCACCTGCAGCAGCTAGAGATTTTGCGATTGCCCAACCATATCCATTATCATCTGCTACACCAGCAATAAATGCTCTCTTTCCTGCACAAAGCACGTACATATTTAGTTGGGAAGGTATTTGCTCATCAAATTGCAAGCCTACTTGGCATATGGACCTGGGAATATATGCAATATTCCAGTTGAGCAACAATCTAAAAGCTTACAATTAAAGGAATAAATTCTGCATATTAACCATCGCCATTTAAATATAGCTAAACAAGATCTAATAAACATCATCTTGAGAGTGATGTTATTCCTTCAAGTACATTGGCTATAGCTTCCATCACCTCTTCCAAGTGAATGCATCCGAGATTCCAAATCAAGAGTAATTATCTCAATAGAGAACCAATAGCTTCTTTATGATAAGTAGGTACGAACTTTCTGCTTTCTTTATTGCAATACATTTTCATTTGGAAAAAACCCATTACCACAAAGTATGACATAAAGTAAATTACAAGACAGAAATCTCCAATATGAGCTTCTCCAACATGAAAACACGAGTCCATTCTATTAAAGATGAAGGAAGTAACTTAACACAAACAAGTAGTGAAGCAAGAGTGTGAAATCAGATAGATAGAAAAAGAAATTAACCTTTCAAATCAATTGGCAACCCCGAGACAGGCTTGTTTTCACTAGCTCCAGCCATTGCCCTTGTAACAAACTTATCCATTTTCATAGATGATGATGTGAAGCAACGTTGGAAAGATTGTACAGATGATGTATGACATGTACTCGAAAGCTTGGACCATGAAGCCACCTTAAAATTTCCATTAAGCATTTTAGAACTTGACCCGAAAGCTCTTCGAGAAGAAGAAGAAATGCAGGGTCTGGCAGTTGCCATTTGCAGGCTGGAAGCAGCAGTTGTTGCCATATCCGATAATTGCAATCTCACTAAGGAGAACAGAGATCTACACAATACACTAAAACATAATTAACATCCATAAAACCGCGAAGCGCAAGAAAACTTGCAGTAGGGTCTCGAAAACAGAATACTTTCGAACATTATAAAGGATCCTGGATTTCCACCAAAATGCTGGTTTTTACATTAAGATACATAAAACCCTTTCGCAGAAAGTCCAAAACTTCTAAAAGTAAGCCGAACCCAGAAAATTTAGACACAAAAATCCGCTATTGAAGCTAAAGCCAGAAACTTTTAGAACAAAAAAAAAAAATCAGAGAACTAGAACAGTAAAACCCTTCTCTAACTTAAACAAACCCCCAGTAAATTTCAACACCATTATCTCAAATCTGAGAAAAATCCAAACTTTAACTACATTTCACATAAATATCAACACCCAAATAATTGATCGGAACAGCAACCCCAGCAGTAATAGAAGTAGCTATTCCAAAAGATGAATGCAACATCAATTTCTTACCTTTTTGCAACTGAGAGCGCCAATGTGGAGAGCGGAAACAGCAAAACCTGTGTATTTTTAAATTGGGAAAGAGAAAGCGGAGCTGGAATTTGGAAAGACTCCCGTTCTTATCAGCTTTGCTCGTTAGAGAGAGAGAGAGAGAGAGAGAGAGAGAGAGAGAGAGAGAGAGAGGGCGCCTATGAAATGTATGATGTGTTTTTCGGTGAGGGGTGAGAACTGAGAAGTGAGGATTCTGGAGCGGAGTGGAAGTCGGAGTATCAATCGTCAAAGAGAAAAGAAAAAGTAGTTAATTACAACTTTGGCCCTTGAGCTTTAATTGTATTTCCACTTTGATCTTCAGTTTTCTTTCTTCACAAGTTGGTCTTTGAACTTTACAGAAAGGGTAAATGCCAAAACAACCAAAATTTTAAAACCAAATTTCGTAAATCAAATGATATAGTTATTGATGATTAGATTATTACTCAATGATTGATTAACGTGTTTATTTTTTATTAGTGACACATCATTGATTTGCAAATTTGGTTTAAAATTTTAATCTTCCTATAACATTATCCTTACAAAAAATAATTATCATACCTTATTTTTACCGTTACACACCACAACATCACATTTGACACCTGACGAAGATACAACCCAACAATGAAGTACATCAACAGGTGTTACAATAATACGAATATGAGTTTTGTCCGGATCCCTTGCATAGGTCACTTCCCTCGCGACATAGGGTTTAATTAAATATCTAAACCTTCCCCCTTTGGAGCGGAAACAGTGACCACACAATTCTTCTGGTCATGCCTTTTCCTCATTATACTTTCTATATTCCCGTTTGCAATGATGGAGATGGAGTACTTGGGATTAGCATATTTGTAAAACTACAGAATCAACTTGTTTCACACCGGGGGAACAACATCCAGAGTAAAAACCCCAATGTTTTGGAAGATATCTTGAGAAAACGTTTTAGCACCGGTGTATCCTATATGTACACCATTTTAACTTTTTATTATAAGCAGGATGAAAAAAAGTTGGGCACTAATTTGTGCTTTGTTTTGTGAACGGGCACTGACACCTCAGATCTGAAGGAAGAAAAGGTCACAGTTGTGCAAGTAGGCCGATGCGATGAAGGAAGATAGGTTTTGAGAGAGAGAGAGGACTCAGAGGAGGACGAAGGCAAAGTTGGGAGGGTTGGCGTCTCACTGTGTCAGCTATACGTACGAAGCTTCAGGCAGATGGGAGGGAAAGATCGAGGGAAGACGATGGACAGATCAAGTTGGGAGACAAGAACATTTAGGTTGACGCACAGAAAAGGCACGATGCAGAGGAAGGGAGGGTTGGATTGTTAACATTAAAGTTACTGTTCACCCGTGTTATGTGAAAGAAAAATCTATCTTAACAAGATGTAAGAAACCCAAATCACAATAATTAAGATGCCCAATAAATTTCTTTAAAGTAAATAATATTGTTTGTTAAAAGAAAAAAAAATGCCAACCAACTTTATGTCTACTTATATGTTGAAGTTTCGCATGTATCCATCTGAACACAATGAAAAGGTGATCAGTAACGCGCGCATAGTAATTGTTCCATACCTCCATGCAATCCTGACATGACTAAAATTCTCTGGAATCCAGTTTGTATCCAGTTTGGAATCTCAGTCCGAGTATGTGTGTGTGTGTGTACGTATATTGCTATACATCTCTAACAACCCAAATCAAAACCATCTATTTTCTCTCTTTTTTTTTGGTGACCTGTTTGGAATCCATCTCTCAAAAGCTCAAAACTTCACACTATATATATATATATATGCTTGATACATTTTGGTTGGGTGGTCTGACGCTATAAATTTTATCAGTTCCCTGAAGTAAGAATGGTGCGGAATTAAGGTACTATTTCCTTCATAAAGTCTATTAACAAGAAAAAAAAAATAATTAAAAAAATATTTTTCTCCACTATATCTTCACTTAATTTTTTAGATTTAATTATTTTAAGTTATCGGTAAATGAATATTTTATTTTAAGGTGGAAGAGAAGAATATGTGGAACAGAAAAGTTAGGATTCCCCCGAAATGTAGGGGATTTCACAATCAGTTTTGTGGTTCAGAATGTGGCTCTACTTGTTACTACTAAACAGAAGCTGATTCCTAATTGTAATGAACCTGTACTTGTCCACGAACTTAACTAAAATTTTAAGCATATAATAACTCTCCTAATTTTTAGGTCTAAAATCTAAGATCCGAAACTTCGAACCAGTCATTGGATAAGAGCTGAAAACATGTGAGTATTATTAGGGGAATCCGTAACTGAAGCCTGAATGTATCTGGTTTGTCAACACCAAGCCTTCAAATATATAAGTCATTTGTTACACTCTCACATCTCACACGAAGCTTCAAGTCTTTGGATTCTCTTTGATCAAGAACTCTCTCTTTGGTTCTCTTGCGATATATATATTTTCTGTTATATACAGTCTCTCCAAATATAATCTGCATTAGGGTTTCAGAATTATGATTTTTCGAGGTTCTTCGAGTAGTTTGGATTGAGATTTTGGGTTGAAAGAGGGGACTAATTAGCTAAAGGGCCATTGTTTTAGAGTGAAATTTTCTTGTTCAACTTCCCACCATAAATGACAAAAGGGTTTTTCGTGTTTTCTAGTTTTCCGGCAAATTATTTGAATTGGCCTACTACATTGCCGTTTGTAATTACCGACCCACGCTCTTCCCCATCACCGGAGTCCGGCTCAACAATTTCAAGGGCAGTGATCAAGTTCCGTAAAAGGTTGGTATATCCTACATTTTTCATCTAGTTTCATGTATATATTTTGTAATGTAACTTCAAAGTTAATTTGTTACTAGTAGCACATATTTAACTTAGTATCCCCTGCAAAACTGGCAGATGATAAGCACGGCCATGAACCGAGACATAGAAGTAGCAGAAGCTGTGGATGGAAACATCCATGAGGTAACTCAGGAATCCAAACCGACTGTCGGAAAGAGTAGGGGAGGATGGAAGCTTGCACTTGTCTTGCTAGGTACCCATCATCGATGCTATTCACTTAATTTTCCTAGCATATATATATTTAGAGAGAGAGAGAGAGAGAGAGAGAGAGAGATTTGCTTCAAATAGTATTATCAAGAATAAATATACATGTTATGTCTTATTCTGTGCAGCGAATCAAGGCCTAGCAACACTAGCTTTCTTTGGTGTAGGAGTGAATTTGGTTTTGTTTCTGATCAGAGTTCTTGATCAACAAAGTGCCACTGCGGCAAACAACGTCAGCATATGGACTGGAACTGTTTATTTGTTCTCTCTGCTTGGAGCATTCCTCAGTGACTCCTATTGGGGTCGTTACTTAACATGCGCCATCTTTCAAGTCATCCTTGTGCTGGTATGCTTTTTAGATTTTAGGGTTTAAATAAGATTCTTTTTAAATTTTAACCTAGATGATTTTATAAATCTAATTTAAGTCCATATTACTAAAACTTCCCATAGTTAAGTATTTATAGCACATTATTATTTATAACTTATGATCCGAAATTATGTACCCGTCCATAATTAATGTACTACAACCTAATTAATATTTGATCGTTACAATCAAATACTAAGGACTAAAATTAGTTTTTAATCTTATACACAATTTTATTCCAAAAGTAATATTCTTCAATGATTGAAATAGAATTTTCTATAATATATACTTACCTTTTGAGATTTCCAAGTGAATTTTTTGTATTGTTCTTGAAACATAAATGTGTAACAAAACTTAATACTCCCTAATCAGGGCTTGGGGCTATTATCCTTGACGTCTTGGCTCTGGCTGATCCATCCGCATGGTTGTGGCGGTGTAGGCAATTACTGCCAACCAACATCCAAAGTTGGTGTTTTTCTCTTTTACCTATCAATATATCTAATAGCACTTGGATACGGTGGCCACCAACCAACTATTGCAACATTTGGAGCAGACCAATTCGACGAGAAAGATCCCAAACAACAATCTTCGAAAGCAGCTTTCTTCGCTTACTTCTACTTCGCACTCAACGTTGGATGTCTTTTCTCAAACACCATCTTGGTTTACTATGAGGATAAAGGTTTATGGACTATGGGGTTTCTGGTGTCATTAGGATCTGCTATCTTAGGCCTAGTGTCATATTTGGCGGCATCACCTCGGTATCGGTACATAAAACCATGTGGCAACCCGTTGCCACGCGTGGCTCAGGTTTTTGTGGCTGCTTTTAGAAAATTGAGAGTTGCTCCAGCCAGCCCGGATAATCTGTATGAGCTCGAAGGAACAAAATCTGCAATCAAAGGGAGTAGAAAAATTCTCCACAGTAATGAGATTATGTAAGTAATATTGCACTTTAACTGTATACATATATATGAGTTAATTTTATTAGCTCTTAAAAAAATGTCATCATGCACTCTTATCTTTTTTATTTTGTCATGCGAGGAGTGGAAGATGACATTTTAAGAGTGCAAATAGCAGCTTTCATTTAATAGTTTCATTAGTTTCCTAATATTTCAAGTTTTTTTTGTTACTTAATTTGGTCAGGTTTTTGGACAAGGCAGCGACAATAACAGAGAAGGATCAAACTGCAGCCGAAAAGAATCCGTGGAGGCTGTGCACTGTAACTCAAGTTGAGGAAGCGAAATGCGTACTAAAAATGCTACCCATTTGGCTTTGCACCATAATTTACTCAGTGGTGTTCACACAAATGGCTTCACTTTTTGTGGAGCAAGGTGATGTGATGGAATCCCACTTCGGAAAATTTCACCTTCCAGCCGCCAGCATGTCTGCATTTGACATATGCAGTGTTCTTATCTGCACTGGACTATACCGCCAGTGCCTTGTGCCTTTAGCCGGACGGTTAAGTGGGAACCCAAAAGGCTTATCTGAGCTTCAAAGAATGGGAGTAGGGCTCATTATTGGATTGTTGGCAATGGTTGCGGCCGGTGCCACGGAAATTGCTAGGCTCAGAGGTGTGATACCTGGTGAGAAGATAAGCTCACTAAGCATATTTTGGCAAATCCCACAATATGTTCTTGTTGGTGCTTCAGAAGTTTTTATGTACGTGGGACAACTTGAGTTCTTCAATGGACAAGCGCCGGATGGTATTAAAAGCTTTGGAAGTTCACTATGCATGGCGTCAATATCTCTCGGAAACTATGTGAGCAGCTTACTGGTTAACATGGTAACGCATTTTACAGCTAAAGGTGGAGACCCTGGTTGGATCCCAAATAATCTGAATGAAGGTCACATGGACAGATTCTACTTCCTCATTGCAATTCTAGCAGCTTTGGATTTTGTGGTTTATTTGTTTTGTGCTAAGTGGTACAAGGGCATCAACCTCCAAGGCTCTGAGCAGGAAATTGAGATCATGGAAAATCAGAAGGGAAATGGTCTCCAAGGTTATGAGCAGGAAACTCAGATCACGGAAACTCAACATGGAAGTTCATCAATTCATGGAAAACCACAAGATGAGTCAGTGCTCAACAAAGTTTAGACTAAGTTTAATTTCCTAATTTTGTGCTCTTTTAGACGTAGTCTTTCTCTTGTTTTGTGTTTGAATGTGAGCTTAAGTTTTAGAATAAAGATATTGCAAGAGTAGAGAATGACTTCTCCTTTCTTGTACCTTAAACCCTACCAAATTTCAACACTAGAGTAACAGATTTGAGAAATTAGTCGTCGATCTAGAAACACTATGATCTAGTCATGTTTAATATTATGCTTTTTAAATAAAGTGTTCCGAAAACAACTTGGCACGAAGGGTCTGTAGCTTTAATATTTAGAACGTTTATTCTGCATTCGAAGTCCCCTATTTGAATTTCCCTTCTCTCTTGTCCGATACTAGAATTGTTAGAGCCCAATTCAAAAAAATGGCACTTAGATTGATCCCCACTACCCAAAGGCCGAACAAATCATTTTCTTGTGGGCTTTTAAAACTTGCTTGGGAGAACTTGGAAGTTGGGATGATCTCATTGACGTGTGTATTGGATGCCTTTGTATGATAAATGAACGTAATGCAGAAGTAGAAAGCAACAACGTGAAAAATGTTGGCAAAATGGTGGGAAGGTCGGTGTCCCCAAAGCATATATGCATAGTTGAGCACAGTGTGTCCCACTTTGTGGTATTTTGTTTCATCACCTTTCATAAATCATGTCGATCTGTCACATGAAAACTGTTTGTTAGTCAACTTTTGGAATTTGTGAGGTTAATTTTTCACATCTAGTGTGATCACAATGCACAACCACATAATAAATAATATTTACAACATATATATTTCACTATTTTAATAAGCATATAATAATGATTAGCATATAAAATGGCACAAAAGAATTATCCATTTGTGCAAAAGAAACTTTTACTTTTTTATTTTTTTATTTTTAACAAAAAATATTACCTATACTAAAGAAGAAAGGTGGGCGCCTTACGAAGGGTTAGCAATAATTTGGTTCAAATTCGTCTTTAAAGAAAATCAAACTTAAGACCTCTCACTTATAAGCGAAGAGGAATACCACTAAACTGTACTACGTACTAAGTGGCTTTTGCAAATGAAACTTAATTACTTAAATATAAAAAAGATACTTGTACAAAAATTTATGTGTCTTTTTATATTATACAAGCAATGCTAGGACATAGAAAATTCGAATGTAAGACCTTAAGAAAAGAGTTAAATATTCTTAACCATATATGAACTATAATGTTACATCCCACTTTGTCCAGGGGAGAGGATCCTCTATGCCTTATATGTACATGCCCACCTCCATATAGCACGAGACCTTTTGGGAACTCACTGGCTTCGGGTTCCATCGAAGTTAAGTGAGTTCGGACGAGAGCAATCCTAGGATGAGTGATCAACTGAGAAGTTCTCGTGTGAGTTCCCAAAAACAAAACCATGAGGGCGTGGTTGGGGCCTAAAACGGATAATATCGTGCTACGGTGGAATCGAGTCCGGAATGTGGTGGAGCCTGAATCGGGATGTGACAATAATCTCTGGATGAGTTCAAAAATTTGGAGACGCATATGAACTAGAACAGAATATTATTTAGATTGAAATTACTAACTCAGCCTTGAAACGTTTCTATATTTTTTAGAATTTGATTTAGTTGTATAATTTTGATTCTAGTTATCCTTGAAAAGTGAATAACATAAGGGAGGACCCTAATCTCTTAAGGCGTGTTTACGTATTCACAATTTCATTCCGATTACGAAGTATTCCATTATTTACTAAATATGGAGGAATAAAAAAAGCAGTAGGGCCCACACAAATTTTGGAATTCAATTCCTTGTATTGGTGGAATTGGATTCCCTAGATATAGGTGTTAATCCAATTCTTGATTGATTGGGCAATCAGAATGACACTTTTGTTTCCTTTATTCCCTCACTTGCTTTTTTTATTTCCAAAACTATCCTTTATAAACACATTAACCCTAGTTTAATTATGCACAACTCCTTACTTTTTTTTATTTTCATACTCATTCACATTGTGCACAACTCCATGCTCATTCACATTATGCAAAACTTCATGCATATGCCGAAAAGAAGAAACTACAACTTGAGCGAGAAAATTTAAATATTAAAGTAAATACTTAAATTTATATAAAATAAAAAAAACAAAAGCATTTTAATGTGTCTATGAAATAAAAAAGCAATTTAAATTTTTTTTCTTACTATTATATATTATATCAAATTTTATTAAAAAAAAGTATATAAAATATTTGTTTTGGGACAAGGGCATTTTAGTAATCATACTGGTTTATATTCCAATCCTGCTGAATTAGTAAACAGTTTTATAGAATTCTATTCCGATTCCAGAACATTTAAGTAAACAGCTTCAACAGGAATTTGATTCTGACTTCTTCTCATTCCAATTCCTCCTCAATTCAATTCATCATACTTTCATTACGGTTACGTAAATGCGCCATTAAAGTCACTCATAAAGGAATGGGCATAGTCTGCCTGCTCTTTCATAACATAGATGTTATTCCCGGCTGGCATAGTAGTCTCACGCGCAAGAAATTTAATCTGCTCTCCTCTGGTTACCTAGCTATGGGCGATATCTTGGTGATTATTTCGCTTTTACTATCTTACTCATCACGTGATTAGAATCTCTTCTAGCTACGATTGTTTCTAATTTGCTAGAAGTAACTCACCTTGTACATTTGATATATGAGTGTAGAAAGCAATTAAGTTTTGGTTAATGCTAGGGTGACTAATTTGTAGACAAAATTTTGTAAATTATATGATATGGAAGTTGAGTATTAGATTATTACTTAAGCATTGATAAACGTGTTCATTGCTCTATTGATGACACATCATTTAGTTTGCAAATTTAATCTACAATAGTCTCCATAGCATTATCCTTGAGTTTTAGTCTTTTAGATTTAAAAGCTTATTGCAATCTTTATTTATTTATTTTTTTGGGGTGGGTGGGGGTGGGGGAGGGGAGTTACAATGGGCGCCAAAACCACACTCACTCTATATATTTGAGACAACTCAGAGATGGTGATATAATATCATCCCCATTCTAAAATCGAAGACAAACAAGAAAACAAGGCCGAGTGATGCATGGAAAAAGGAGTGACAGGGAAGGAGGTGGATGACTTCCACTTGTTTATTATGAGTGCATGAATCATGAATAATATATGGATCAATGGGAGTCGAGCATATGATGAGTGGAAGACAGCTTATCGTTTGCTGATAGGATAGTTTGAGCCAGACACTTTCTCTGATGCATGAATGTTTGATTTGATAAGTCATTCACATACACAGTGTTATATGGACCTATCCTTATCAGTTTTCTATTTTCCTTTACCACCTGAAAACAGCTTTTTCTTATATAAATCTTCATTTCTGCATGCATATTCCCATATTATACATGAGACATTTTGAACATGAACTCAAATAATTAAATACGTGATAATAAAAACGTATAAATACTATGTGGATGAAGTGATTTCGAATCTAGGGGTTTAGAGACACTGTGAAGTTGTTTATCTAAAAACTATTAGAAGTTTGTTTTTCTCTTTTAAACTATTAGCATTCATGCATGTCGAACTATGAAAAAGAATGTCATTTCAAATGAGTACACGTTTCATATAAAGTTTATCATGAAAAAACCGCTAAGTCAAAATAGATAATTGAATCGAAATAAAATGTCGTCAAATAGTTTGATATAGATCAAAGAAATTATTAGATCATATATATATATATATATATATATATATTTTAGTACATCGATATTTTTACAAAGGAGATGGGGAGTTCGGCTAAACCACACAATAGGCAACCTAATTTGGTATCGAATTCGTCATCCACGAGATTCGAATATAAAACCTCTTATTTTAAAGTAAAAAGAAATACCACCATAAAAATTAATAGTTTATGTAAGAAAAGTAAATTTCAAGCTGTAGATGCTTGCCATTCCCACGTCAGAACTAATACGAATATAAGGAGTGACACATATAAATAATAAAAAGAAGTTTTTATCGCAAACGGTTCTGAAATTGACCCATATCATCAAGGCGATCCTTGAAATTAAAAATCAATTAATGTATTCCTTAAAAATTGATGTCGCAAATCAATATGGTCATTTCATCACAATTTCATCAGAAATTCTGTTATATGTTAATATGGTATATAATTGAGTTCTACAAATCTAATTAAATATTGTCATGTGGATTAAATATATTTAAATATAAATATCTTGTTTTTATATAATTAAAAACTTGAAAAATAAAAAAGGAAAAAGAAGAAGAAGATGAACAGTTCATCGTCTTTCCTCTTCCCCAATCCCCGTGGCTCACGTCTTTCGCTACCTCCACCGTGTTCCAGACTTCCGAAGATCCCTCAGGATCTTGTTCGACGACACTCCCATTCGTTCTCTCTCTCGATCGAAACTATAAAGTTGCGGAATTAGAACTGGAATGGAAAAAACTCAAATCTTCCCCAAATCAGAAAAGAAGAAAACTGAAATGGGGGAATTTTCAAGCAATCAGCCCAAACCCAGCAAAAAGAAAACTCAATTCACGACCAAATCGCAGCAATTCAAACCCAGCGTGGTTGAAAGGCTGGTTGGGATTAGGAAAGTACGGCGACGCCGAGAAGTGCTCAGGGGATGTCGCCGGGCTTGTGATTCACCTTCTTTTTCATTTTTTTTTTCAAGTTTTTAATTATATAAAAATTTATATTTAAATATATTTAATCCACATGCCAATATTTAATTAAACTTATGACATCCAATTATATGCCACATCAACACATAACAGAATTTTTTACGAAATTGTGACGGAATGACCGCATTGATTTGCGACACCCATTTTTAAGGACTACATTGATTGATTTTCAATTTCAAAAACAATTTTGATGGAATGAGGCAAGATCGTTTATGATAAAAATCCATTAAAAAAAAAGGTGAGGGTAATATATTACCAAAAAATGCCTACTTGCTTACACCTATTATGTAGAGACTAGAGAGCTAGACTTTCATAATGACATCATATAGCAACGATGAAAATTTAATTTGATCGATCATGAAGCAAATTACATTCCACATTGGTGAGTTGACAGCCTAAAATGATGAAAAGTAAGATTCAAAGTAATAAAGAATATACAATTTTGAGGGGAAAAAATCCTAATGAAATGATCAACATCTTCTCCTAGACATCTATTTAATATTCACACCAAAGAGCCTAAATCCTTTTTCCTCAGCTATGGATGCCTTGTGATATTCACTATAATCCTAGTTTAGTATTGAGATGATTTTGAAAAAAATGGTTATAAAAAAAAGGTGAAAGCTTTTTTATTTTTAGTAAACATTTAACTTCAGTTTTTTATCACAGTTATGGGTGAAAAAAAAGCAAAAAACACAAAGCTGCAAAACCCAGCTTTGAAAAACCAGCTTTTTTCCATATTTGTTTTACATAAAAGTTTATCAAATACTATAATACTACTTTTTTTTTTTTTCAAAAGCACTTTTACAAAAAAGTTTACCAAATACTCTGCTGCTTTATTTCAAAACTGCTTATTCTCATAACACAGTAGAAGCAGTTTTTTTTTCAAAATATAACAATACCAAACCAGCCACATTCACATGTTTGAAACTTTGTAGCTGCTACATTCCCCCAAATTTAGTTCCAGTTGTACCTGCAAATCCTCACACTCATTGGCCTCCTCAACCAAACATGATATGTTGATTTCACCTTCACTATGCATTACATAAATTAACCAAAATGTAGTACTTTCTCTATCTTCCTCTCATATTACTTGATCATCGCTCTCACATGCATAAAATGTGATCACATCATTTACCTTCAAATTGTTTTCCTTTACAAACCTATTCCAACCCCTTGTCAATACAAAGCTTTGGCTACTCCTCCAATAGCAGTACCTAAACTTCCAAACCCTCGTGAACTTGTCATAGAAAACTAGCTCAATGTCCTCAGTCCCATGTACTTCCACATTCTCAAATGGGAAATACTCGACGGCATATTTCTTTGGAATCACAAGCCTGTTGAGCTTACTCACATTACTTGGAGTCAGTTCTTTTTGGAAGAGTTGCCTACACAATACTTGTCCATCACCGTGCACTCTTATTGAGTTATTGGTGTCCTTGCCCATTTCCTCAATTTGAGATTGTGTTTGTGACCTTACAAAAGCATCAAATTTGGATGGATAGGAACCATCCCTAATCATTTCATTATTGCATCTGTTGAGTAATGGTTTTGGAAATGAGGCTCTTGAACGGTGAAGCTGGTCCATGGAAAATTTCTATGCAAATCTTTACCATTTCGAAGCTTGATTGCCACGCTATCATAAGCCATGGCAGATTCCTTCTCAGATTTGAAGGCGCCAAGCCAAATTCTTTGGTTGTCTGCATATATTTGTGCAACCCAGTGACCATTTTGTTGTGGCACAACCCCTTTGAATTTTGCAAATGACACACCATTGTCGTGTCTTGCACGCTTATTTGGATGAAGTAAGGCAAAAGCTGTTTCGTTTGAATCTGAAGTTTCCAAAGCCAGATTTCTTTGGGCACTTGAGATCATGATGATTGATGCATCTTCTCCCATTGTGAATAATCTCAAGGGAAAAGATAAGCACAATATTGACATGGATGTGAAGACTAATTGATCAAGATTACACAATCGCAAAGTGATCATGGGCATTCAAGAAAAGCATGATGAGAAAAAGATTTAACGTTGACATGATTAACTTTGGGAGAGTTTTTGAGGGAGAGAATCTGAAATTAGAGATTTGCATATGCTACTGTTGCATGAACATGTTTTGTATTTGTAAGGCTGAGGGTTCAAAATATTAAACTGAATTAGGTAAGTAACAACCAAATTAAGCACGCTATTCTAGAAAAGGTAACCAATTTGCGAGTGAAAAATTAGGTCTTCAATTTAGGAAACTTAATTAGGTGTCACTGACTAACTAAATCGAACATATGGGATAGCTGGCTAACACCAGAGATATGATATAAGTTAGAACATTCATCTATCAGTCTTGACTAGAAGTTTCCAAATATAAAATAAATGATCGGATAAAAACGTGAGTATAATAAATTCTTTTTTTAAAAGATGACAATTGGTGGCAACCCATGATTATCTACCATTTTTGAGCCTGTAGAGGTTATGGGGAATTTCACCCTTCGCGTAGATACAATCAATCAGACTCACCAGCTCGGAGCATCTAACTCGAGACCTCCCATATTTTGTGCTAATTATAGAAGAAAACTTGTGGATGTGTCAGATGCTGTTCATATGTATAGCTGGGTTACATAAGAAAACAGAAGTGAAAAATCACGTTTGGAGATTGCTAACAGAAGATGTTTGTTTCACTTTCGTTGACAAGGGATCCCAAGCATCTGCATTTAGTTAACAAGAGTGTTCGATTTTAGTTGAGTAAATTTGTAATATAAAAATAAGACACGTTACAGTGATAACTTTCATCCTCCACAAAGGTATATCCTTAAAAGTTAAAATTAGGGATTATATAGCTTCTGAAATTCCGCTCACGTAACTACCTTTGTGAGGAGCTCAATACACACAGACAAGATTTAAATAAGCAAAACACGTTAACTGGCAAATCTATTAAACAACAATTAAATTGTCGAAGTGTCTAAATTATTCTTTCCATTCCCCTAGTTAATCAGCTGGGGTTTGCTTGGAAGAGGTTTTAGGGAATGGAAAAAATAAGACGGAATTTAATACGCAGGAAACAATGGTGCCCATTGATCAATAATACAATAATTAAAAAATTAATGTATGTGGTGGGTTACCCTCATGGTTAGGCTATTCCTATTTAACTTACTGCATCTTGAAAATAATAGTGATTGTAGATCAATAATATAAGAATAAAGTTAGAGTAGTGCTATACTTAACATCTACTTGTATTATCATTTGTATCATCTCTCTTATAGAGGTAGGATCTGCTAACGCATGTGGATCTCATCTCTATTAGAGAGATGATACAACTAAATGATAAGAATAACATTTTTGATAAAGTTAACTTCTTTTTTCCTTATTATTAAAAATTTAATATGTAGAAAAAATATTACTTGCGCCATGTAAGTAAGTACAACATTGATAAACGTTTTGGAGCTTTATACGGATTAATTAGTTATGGAATAACAGAAGTAAGCATCATCGATGACGCTTTATCATAGTGACAGAAAGGGATTCGTTCCCACCGATCCCTTTCCTTTCTAACGTTTAACAATGATCCCTTTCATTTCTAACATTTACTAATTTAACTTATTAACGCTATCATTTGTTCAAAAAAAAAAAAAAAAAAATAGAAGCAAGCATCTTACGGCTCCCAAAAATTCATATAAATCAGTACTCTACTCTTTTGTTAGAGACTTATAGTCTCTCTCCCACGGCATCATCAGCATTCTTTAGGCCTTTCAATCTCTCTTTCAACACCTCACTTAATTGCTTTCACTTGGGATTTTTTGTGTGGCTCTGTAAGCTGTTTCTCAGTTCACCGTTGATCAGGAGATCGATCGGAGACCTCATCGAACTCATAGTCCTTTACTTGTTTGTATTCTTTGCAAATCTTGCACCGTAAACCCTAAAAGTCTAAACCCAAAACAAGTCCTTTATGGATTATTCTGTATCTTTAGTCTTTATAAATACCAACGCGAAGAGAGTTTATACAATTTCATAAGTTATATTTTCAGCGCTAATGGAGTGTATACCATTAGCTAGGTGGAGGGGATCATTAACAGAATAATTAAAGGCGTTGTTAATCAAATTTAATCCAACTTTTCCCCCCATAATGACAAAAGGGTTGAACAGATTGTTTAGCTTTCCGACTAAACGTACCGATACGTGCTCCTCACCATCGCTGGAGTCTGGTACAGTTCCAGAAGCAGTTACCTTCTCATAACCAAGTTCCGTAAGAGGTTAGTAATATCAATACGGCAAGAAACACTTACTTCAAAAGAAACCTTTAATTTTTAATTGACGAAATATTATCAACATGCAGAACATATAGAAAAAAACAGGAATATTGTATCTTCGACAACAATATTTTCTCCCCAACAGTAGTTTTTGAGCTGATGACTTATTTTGTTATGTATAAGGGTAATGCTTGGTGGATCATTTTTTTAAACTAAATTTGTAAACCATGTGATGTGACACCAATAGAAAATAAACACATTTATCAACACTAATGATCCAATCATAAATAGCCACGTTATATGATTCAAAATATAATTTAAATAGATGATCTTCCTGACATTATCCTTACCCTATATGCAAACTCTAGCGATCAAGAAAAACACTTTTCCTTGCTTGTCAAATAATTTTAGAATTGTTACCCAAAAAAAAAAGAAATTAGAACAAGGACGGTTGCTTTTTTCTTTTGGGATTTTCGAACTTTAATCATTCAAGAAGATTAAAATAAATAAAATAAACCTGATATTAGATTGTATATCGATTTTAGTTCCTTAATGTGTACTTAATTCAAATTATATTATATTTTTGTTTTATTATTTAATAGATATCTTATTTAATGTCATTACATTAAATTTTAAATTTATTATTATACACATTTTAATTCATTAATTTTATTTAACTTCCTCTAATTAGTGTACCTAAACATCCGTATCAAAATATATTTTACTAATTTAGTGTACCGAAATGTCCGTACCTAAATGTATTGTAGTACATTAGTGGCACATAACAAAATATGCAAAAACATAAGTGTACCGAAAAATCTCTACGAAAATATTTTCTTATATAAGATACTCACCATAATGAGAATTAAAATTTATAATATTTTCATAAAATTTAATTTATGAACACCATAAAATTGTAAATAAAAAAGAGAGACATTGAATACATATGTTGACATTTAATAGAGTCTAGGAACTCAAATCAATTTTTAATCTTGTATAAGATATTTTTCTAATAAACTTCCTCTTATTTAGAGATTAAAATCTAGTTTTCTATTTTCCTTTTTCTTTTGGAAATTTACTGTTTAACAACTGCTTATTATGCTTAGTGATGAATATCATCTTAACCCGAAAATATAACATTAAATATAAATTCAAAAGTGAAATTAAGGAGAGACTATCATCCATTTTATCAAAAGGTCCTTTTCACGTGGGAATCAAATAGCATTCATGGAAGAAACGACCTAGTTTGTGGCACAGACTCTTCTAAGCTGATCTCTCCATTCCACCAATTTTTTTCTTTTCAATTTTTTTTTTGTAAAATTTGTTGATAATAACAAGTATAAAGTATGTTTGAAAATGACTACCTAATTAATTTCCCCCCGTTACTGTTCCTTTCTCTATTTCTCCAGCTATATATATTGAACTCTTTCAACGAACTCTTCTCATAAGTTCTTCTTGGTTACAACTAGCTACTTCTTTTCTCCAACTCCATTAATTACCCTTGAAGTAAGTTCTTGCAAGAGTTTATTCTTTCTTTGCAAGTTAAATATATATAGATATATAATAAAAAATTAGATACAAAATATATGTATGTACACTCTATATGTGTGTGTATATATATATTATTTATATGTGTTCTGAAATCCCGTACTATATATGTTTAGACTAGCTCTTTGCTCTCCAGCTAAAATAAAATGTTTCAATAGTTTCACCACGTTAATTAGTTTATTTTTCCTCGATCGTTCTATCTTTCATTTCATTTGTCCTGCACCGGTAAATAGAGTATATTTAAAACACGAGAAGACTGTGTACTTTTCATACATATGATATGATACATATTTATACATATGTACACTATAGTTGGTCATTGTTAATTCTTCATGGTCTGATATATATTCATTACTGTTTTGCAGAATAAGCCTTCAATGGCCACTGTGGATTCAATCAACTTCACTAATAATGAGGCTGCGCTAAAGGTTAGTAGTCTACAGTATCAAGAGGAAAAGATTGTTTCAAAAATAAGTGGCACTAATTATCAAGAGGAATTAATCAATGGGACCAGAAAATATAAATAGTCTGTATAGCTTAGTCCAAACTTTACATGCCCCACTTCTAAGTTCTAATCAATTGGCCACTAATTACTGAGTAGAGGGTTTCCTACAATTGTTTCCTACATGATGGTGTAGCAAAGACTTACATGATGGTTACACTGCCACTGTGGCTTCCTATTCCAATGATTGAACGGCATGTGTAAGTTCTTTTTTCTTCACATGGTTTTGTATCATTGGCACGAGACGCCACAATAGTAGTGTATTGTTATGTAGGTTGCTCTCGATGGTGCAGGGCTTACAATTGTTGTCTTTTTATTTTATATCTTTTACTGGCATCGGTTTCTCATAATTTTTTTAACTTGTGACTTCTTTTTCATCCCTTAAAAAACTAGCAGCAGGTGAGAGAAAACGATAGAGGGACTGGAGCACCAGAAGCTGTGAAAATAAACTTCTATGAAATTGAACATAAGGTGGCAACTTCCAAAAGTAAGGCATCCCTTATTAGAAAGAGCACAGGAGGGTGGAAATTTGCAAGCCTCTTACTAGGTTTGAAGATAATCGATCACTTTTTATTTCCATTAACACATATATAGAGTTAATAATCAAATCTGTTTCTTATTGGTCTTATTTTGTGCAGCGAATCAAGCCCTAGCAACACTAGCTTTTTTTGGTGTTGGAGTGAACTTGGTTTTGTTTTTAACCAGAGTTCTTGATCAGGAGAATGCCGAAGCAGCCAACAGTGTTAGCAAGTGGACTGGAACTGTTTATTTGTGCTCCCTAGTTGGTGCCTTTCTCAGTGACTCCTATTGGGGTCGTTACTTAACATGCACCATCTTCCAGCTCATCTTTGTACTGGTAATTATCAATGATAATTTTCTTTTATTCTCGAGTATAGTACTGCGGTTATGTGCACTTTTTGATACTCCGACCCATATAATAAGGTTGATATTGTCGATACTTTGACCACTTATAGTTGTATATATGGTTGCTAATAATATATGTCATCAATAAACATTACTGCACCTGAAAATTGCAGTAAACCTTAACTAAGAAGGTTCTATGTGTGTGTGTGTTTTGTTTTCATAATTTATAAACATGTGGTTAAGCTGAATGAAATTTTATGTGACTAAAATATCAGGGCTTGGCCTTATTATCTTTGTCATCTTGGCTCTTCTTGTTCCATCCTTCTGGTTGCGGCGATGGAGAAACTATGTGCATGCCAGAATCCTCAGTCGGCGTCGTGATATTTTACTTGTCCATATACTTGGTTGCATTTGGATATGGCGGGTACCAACCTACCATAGCAACCTTTGGATCAGACCAGTTTGATGAGGCAAATCCTGAAGAGAGAGCTTCAAAATCAGTTTTCTTTTGCTATTTCTACTTTGCACTCAATGTTGGGTCTCTTTTCTCAAACACCATATTGGTCTATTATGAGGATACTGGCAAATGGACTCTAGGGTTTGTGGTGTCACTGGGGTCTGCTGTCATAGCCCTACTGTCCTTTTTGTTAGGTACACCAAGGTATAGGTACATAAAACCATGTGGCAACCCTTTGCCGCGTGTCGCTCAGGTATTCGTTGCTGCAGCTCGAAAATGGAATATTGTTCCAGCTAACTCAGGTGACCTGTACGAGGTGGAAGGACCAGAATCTGCAATCAAAGGGAGCCGAAAGATTTATCACAGTGATGAAATTGAGTAGGTATCAAACCTTTATCTCTACAAATTATATATATAGACTTCTAATAAAAATCATAACTGGGGAGACGCTACACAAATAATTACGGGGCACCAACCCATTTTTCACATGCAGCATATTGTCGATTTAGTGTGCCCCCAATTCTCTTTTGATTAAAATTTGTAACAATTTATATTTGTGCATATTTCCCTAATAATATATACATATCGTCCACAAGTAGAGATACGGGCAATTGGTGATTTAGAGAACTCAATGATATTGTCAGGTATTTGGACAAGGCGGCAACAATAACAGAAGATGATCTTTCTGGCCCCAAGAATCCATGGAGGCTTTGTACTGTGACTCAAGTTGAAGAAGCCAAATGCGTACTTAAAATGTTACCCATTTGGCTTTGCACTATAATCTACTCGGTGGTCTTCACACAAATGGCCTCCCTCTTTGTAGAGCAAGGGGACGTGATGAAATCCAACTTTGGAGATTTTCATCTCCCAGCCGCTAGCATGTCTGCTTTTGACATATGCAGTGTTCTCATTTGCACCGGAATTTATCGCCAACTTCTCGTGCCGCTTGCCAGAAAAATAAATGGAAACCCAAAAGGTTTATCTGAGCTAAAAAGAATGGGGATAGGTCTAATTATTGGAATGTTATCGATGATTGCAGCCGGTGTCACAGAGATTGCAAGGCTCAAATATGTGCAGCCTCATGAGAAGATAAGCACTCTGAGCATATTTTGGCAAATTCCACAGTACGTTCTTGTTGGTGCTTCAGAAGTTTTTATGTATGTTGGTCAACTGGAGTTCTTCAATGGTCAAGCCCCAGATGGGATAAAAAGCTTTGGAAGTTCACTGTGCATGGCTTCAATATCTCTTGGGAATTATGTGAGTAGCATGCTGGTTTACATGGTGATGGGGATCACAGCTAAAGGCAAAAGCCCTGGTTGGATCCCAGATGATCTGAATACAGGTCACATGGACAGGTTTTACTTCCTAATTGCTGCCTTAACGGCTTTCGATTTTGTAATTTATGTGTTTTGTGCTAAGTGGTACAAGGGCATTGACTTTGAGGTCACTAAAATGGAAATTCAGATCATGGAAAATCAAGAAGATGTGGGGATCGGAAGAGTTTAGACCTTAATGAGCAAGCCGATGAGATGAATTTGGCATAAGTTCTTAGAATAAGCTTATATATAGCAGAAGATCAGAAAGCATGACCTCTGTTAGCCTCCAATAGATTCGGAATGAGGGATGATGGCTTTCCTAACTTGGTTTTAATCTTGTTTAATTAAGTTGGCAGTTTTGGTTTGCAATATTGTAAGTTTGGAATATATATTTTGGAATAAACTGTCAAGTGAATGCTTTTGAATTTCGACTCTTGAATGATTGCAGCTTTGGATCCTCTTCTTCTTGTAGCATATGGAAAATGATTGACCATGGATCCATAAAAATTATTCTTCATAACGAAAAATTCTTAAGTGTTCAAGACTAGTTACATACAAAGATTGTCACACAATTACAAAAAATCAGTGACATATATTTTTTCCTTCATAACTAGTAAAGTAACTAAACCAGAAATCTTAATACAAAATAGTAATTTAACCTTTATTTTTGTCAACAGAAGTAATTTAACCTTGAGGAGTCTACAGTTGCATTATTAAGTGGGCGCTACATGCAGTCTGGAAATGACCAAACCCCCAATATGAATAAGACCTCAACTCATAGCTAGATAGAGTCACATCCTGTCTTACCAAAAGTTGAGCCTTCATGGGTTGGAATCAACCACACGTGGAACCTGAAAAACCCACAAAAAAACAGACATTTGATATTGCTGCCTTCTCCCATATTTGTCTGTGTTTTCACATCAAGTGTGAAGTAGTGGGAACTATTCAACTGTACATTTTTGAAAGGATGATAATGGTTTAATCGAGTCAAATTACACATTAAACTTGATCGGTGGTCTAACCTTACCTTCTAAATCTGCACATAAAGCTTTGTTGTCAGTCTACAATAGTAGGTTTACAAAGATGATGATGATGTTGTTCTACTGTAACAGCCGTTCCAGAATTTACGGAACAGAATGGTATTTTCATATTTTCATTTTGGTTGGATTTTATTTGTTTAAAATATTACTTTTAGGTGTTAAATGGTATGCCCAAGGACCCACCCCTGATTTTGGTCCCCCGGCTCTCCCTTGTCTTTGGATGCCACGTGGCATCCCTCTCCCTCACTTTCCTCCCTTCCTCTCACCTCCCCCGAGCTCTCTCTCTCTCTCGCAGACCCCTCCCTCTCACTCTTCTCTCCTCCCAGAGGACCAACCCATAGACACACCCACACACCCATACCTGCAAATGAACGACGGTGCCACCACCATCACCACCGTGACAGACCATTCTCTCTCTCTTCACAGTGGCATTACCATTGTTCAAAGAATCATTCGGCGAGTTCTCGCCGCTTTTGTTGTAGGTAAGTTAAAATTCTCTTAATCGAGTTTAGAGTCGCGTTCGAGATGTGTTGAGGAGTTTTTGTGGATTGTGGATGCAGTTGCAGCGCTGTGGAGAATTGCCCAGATTCCGGTGAAGAACCCGACGACTTTCGAGCCGTTTTCCGGCGAGACTCTACCATGGCTGAGGAAACCAATGGTACTACTTGAATCCTTATTCTTCGACCTTCATTTTGATATATTGAGTGGTTAGTTTTAATTAAGTTTTAACGATGATTGGAGCTTGAGAAGCTCCGGCTTTCTCTCTTGTGGTTTTCAGTGACCATGACTGAAAATCGGTCCAACTCAGTTGTTGAGCCAATGATCCGTAACCCAAACCTAAATCTGAATTTAGGCCCAAAACCATTTTGCCTTAGGCCTAAACCAGTGTCCATTTAACCCTAAACCCAACCTAGATCTAAACCTGGGCCCAGGCCCGTTGGCCTAGCCAAATCTTTTTACCCTAGAACCCTTTTGACCTAGACCTTGGGCCGTGCAAAATTAAGGCCCTCGGGCCACTCAGCCAAACCGAAAACCCTTTAAGGCCTGTGGACCAGCCTTTGACCCGACCTGGTTGAAATGTTCCAAGGAATATTCTAGTGTTGATTTTTTGTTGACTTTTTTGAAATTTATCCAAAACCCTTCTTAGGAATATTCTTTAGAACATTCCTGGAATATTCCTGTGTTGACTTTTCGAAATTTACCCGGGACCCTTCTTAAGGTGATTCGACGTTTTAAATCCGCTTTTGACGTCCGTTTTCCCAAATTCAATCATTTGAATAGATTTTTATTAATTGGACCCTTTATGTGCTTATGGGCAATTATTGTGGCGTCTGTGAGTGGATCCCTTTCTAAAATGCATGTTGTAATAGTAGAAATGCATACATGAAAAACATGATTTAATGGTAACGTTTTATAAGCAAATTGGATTTACATTATATGATTATCATGCTTTACTGCAAATATTTTGGAATACCATACTTTATCGAACTATTGTTCTTTGTAGTATATATGATGGATGACTATATACTATTTTTGAACATGTTTTTACACTTCTTTATAGTGTATATGATGGATGACTATATACTATGAAGATGTTATTGAGATATATGTACTTATGTTAGAAAGATTATATTCAATGTTTTGTGCATATCTAGTGATCACTGTTCTGGCTTTGGGCCAAGGGAGATATATGTAGATGGCTTCGGGCCGAGGGAGATATATGTAGATGGCTTCGTGCCGAGAGATATATGCACTGGCTTTGGGCCGAGAAATATAGTGCCTACGGGCGATTTGATACCACTACTTAGCACACTATATATAATGTATGTTTTATGAAGGTTTTATGGCATGCTAGGGTTTTCGGAAAACCTATTACATATTATGCTATTGAGTTTCCATAAAACTTTGGGGTTTAGTATGTTGAGTAACCGTTTCAGTATTATTTATATATGACTTGGTCCACTCATGTTTGTTTTGCGCCTCCTCAGGACTTAGAATCGAGGCGTATAATCCCGGCGTCAAGGCACTTCTGCATCAGCATCTTCGAGTCTTCTCTATGTAGGACCCACTCCTTTGTTCATGCAATTTTATATAATTTATTTTCTAGTATATAGAATTAGTTGTATGCTCTGGACACGTTCCTCAATTGCATATTAATTACATTTAAACTTATAAGTATTGTTTATATTTATTATTTCTCATGCATCCTAATATGGCTTCGTCACCTTCGGGTGTCGGCCAACATGTATCTACCCTGATGTTCGGGGAATATCAAGATCGGATGTGTCATCTACAATCACATATCCTTATATTTTCTTATGATCTATAACAATTACAAAATGAATGGCTTGCATTTGCATAGGTGATCAATAATTGCATGTGTATAGTTTTCTTCTACTTCTTGTTATTTTAAGATTGTTCTAAAAGTAAATAAAAAATTTTACACTAGTTTTACCAAAAAAAAAAAAAAAAAAATTACGCTAGAATAGAATGCATGCATTTTCAATTTTCCCACCTTTTCAAAGTAGTATTTGACATAAGAAAAATGTTAATGAGATTCTTTCAAAAGTGAGACTCTCTTCATAGATTCCTAGCTATCTCATTTTTTTGACACAATGTTTTATAATATTTGCACGATAATTGACGTTAAAGTGTGAATAAAGAAAATCTTAAGGTATCACACACCAACTTTGTGAATGGCTCTCATAGTGTGTGTACACATATCATTAATATGTCAGTTAACAATGTGTAAGACACTGGTAATTTCTCTCATTTATAGGAAATGTTTAGACTTTCGTTCTCGTCACAGCTTGAATATTTCTGGGAGGAAATGAATAGCATTCAACTCCTGTACTCCCATCATTTTCTATCAGAGATAAAAATAATTTTAGCTAGAAATTCGAGAAACTAATAATAATAGTAAGTCATTGATAAGTTTAGGAACATATTATGTTAGCTACAATAGATGGGGCAGTGCTATAAAGGGACTAGAATAGTTCCAGGTTTACCCTGACATTTTTTTTCATAGAGAAATCTTGAAGTTATTATTTTGATTTTCAAAGATTTTTTTAAGGGATTAGAGCCACAACAAGAGGGAGAGAGAGGAATTAGGTGAGAGAGTTGGCTTCTGTAAACTACATTGCAAAATATAAAGTTGGTACAAGGGAAAAGAAAGATGATAGAGAGAAAACTAGAAAGATTGTATTGATTGAATGGATAAAATGTATACAAAATGAACTTAATGAAATACTAGCTATACAATCCCTTATATAGCCATATATTCCAATTACAATAATACCCTTCTAACTATATTTCTGTTATATCAGTTATTACCCCCCCCTCAAACTAAACTTGGAGTATCCAAGTGAAGTTTGAGCTAGCCAGGTATTTGAGACTGATCTGGAGTTGTTGACACTAAGGCACTGTGACTGGACCCTTTTTGGAACCTTGGATTTGCTGCAAACTGGTGACGTGCATCTTGAATTACAAACTCATCCATTGGTGGTAAGTCTTCAAGCTTTGTGAAGGTGACAATTACTCTGATAGTAGGAACCACTGGGATAGCAACCTTGACTGGAAATGTACCCATTGGAAGCTTAGTTGTAAGCAGCTCCCTCAAACGACGAATTGCCTTAACCTTGTTTGCTAAAATATCAAGGAATGGCAACAGTTCCTCGGTTTGTAATGGAAAGCTTGGGGAAAGCCAGAGGATTGGCCTTAATCCTTTCTTATACTCATTCTCCTTGCGAGCATCATGGTGATGATTCCTGTTATCAGAACTTGTGGAAGAAGATGACCAAACTGAACCCTGTATCATCCTTTCAAACAAACATATTGCAGATACAATCTCTCCATCCAAAAAACCAACATTCCTCTGCCTCTCATAGGATCTTCACAAAGGAGTTGTAGCACACCCTCATGCCGGTTATAACAATTTCTCGCGGGTTTACCCTTCGTGGGATTTACCGTCAACAATCTCATTCAACTTGGCTTCGGCCTTTAATATTTACAAAAAAACAGAAAATTAACAAACTATAGTGTGGCATCGGCCTGAACTATAGCACCACGGGATCGCCCTTTGTGGATTTTACCAAAAACAACTTCTTTGAACAATGGCATCGGCCTTCACAATTTCAACAATTTCAACAACTGAAAATCAATATCTATGTAGGATTACCCTTCGTGGGATTTACCTACTCAAAACATGGGATTACCCTTCGTGGGATTTACCATTAACAACTTCTTCTAACTTCATCGAATAACCGGACTTACTGTAGATTCATGCTAACAACTGAGCTGGTTAGACTTGACATTATAGGCTGAGATAAGGGAAAATTACTGCACAAAACTCCTAACAGAGTTGCAGAAAATTAGTGAAGTAGAGAGACAAGAATCGGATACTGCAAAATTTGTTGAGTAATTCTACAATGAACACCCTAAAGATACAACCAGCAATCCTACTCGCACGAACACCAAGCGATGCTGCAGTTACCAGTCCTAGACCACCTTCTGACCGTTCACCCCAGTTTTATGATGAAGTCAACATGCAGCATTCTACTAACAATGTGTCACCGCCCATTTCACCAAACATATCAAGATTTGCAGAAAAATCAAATCCCATAAAATTGCAGCATATCAGTGAGAGAGAAAGAACTAGACACCATACACATTGCACAATCCAGCAATGACCAATATTCTTGAATCCAAATACCCCAAATATCACAAATACTGATCCCAGAGAAGATTCACAAGAAAGATGAACAACATAGTGAACATTCTCTTACTGAAACATTTAATCAAACAGGTTATATGCACTGTGAAAACCAGAAATCAAGAACCTGATAAGAACTTCAAGCTTGACCCACTTTCATTCTTCAAGATTTCATCTTTGTCGTCTCCAATGGCGACTTACTTGTCTTCTTCACTATCCCTTTTTCTCTCTCTCTCTCTCGTGTTAATGGACAATCATTCCCTTGTGCCGTGCGGTTTCCACTTCAAACCCACCGATCAAGAACTCATCCGTTGCTTCCTCCGCAACTTTCTGATGGACAGACAGCCGCTACTGCTGCCGCCATACAACACCATCATACACGAGTGCAATCTCTTTGGCAACAGATCCGAACCCTCTGAGATATGGGAAGCCTATGAAGGAGGAGCTCAGCGCACCGATCAAGCCTTGTATTTCTTCTCCGAACTCAAGAAATTAAACCCCATGGGTTCCCACATTGATCGAAAGATTGGAAGCGGAGGTACTTGGAATATTGGCAAGGCAGTTGCCACATGGGTTAATGGGACAGACGGAAACCCTTCGCCCATTGGACTAAAGAGAACCTTCTGCTACAAGAATGAAGGCTCGGAGGACAACGGCAGATGGTTACTTGACGACTTCCTGTTGTGAAATGGTGAGTCTCTGCTAGTTTGTGGAGATGAGAGCACCGTTTGGAGGCCTGATCGGTTCTAACCCCAGTGCTAACGGATCCCAGCCCAAACATGGCGTCGACGGAGCAGTTGGTACTCGAACTCAGCAACCCCCAACTTCGTGAAAACGCGCTCACTGAACTCTCCAAGAAGAGAGAATTATTTCAAGACTTGGCAACAATCACGATCCCAACAATCGGACAAAAAACAACTCAAGAACAATTGCGGAAGCACCGAAAATCGAATAGAAATTTGAAGAGAAACTAAACTAGGGGAAAAGAAAATTGTAACTACTACGAAGAAGAGAAACCACCAGAATCCATGGCGTGAGCCTGGTGGCTCTGATACCATGTAAACTACATTGCAAAATATAAAGTTGGTACAAGGGAAAAGAAAGATGATAGAGAGAAAACTAGAAAGATTGTATTGATTGAATGGATAAAATGTATACAAAATGAACTTAATGAAATACTAGCTATACAATCCCTTATATAGCCATATATTCCAATTACAATAATACCCTTCTAACTATATTTCTGTTATATCAGTTATTACTCCTAGAGTTTAATCTTTTTTCAATGGTACTATTGGTTGTTAACAAGCTTGAGTTATGCTTTCATCCATGTGCTATTTATTTCTCTTGCTAGCCTTTCTATTAGGTCATTTTTTCGCCAATTAACACGGTGCCCAACTGATCAGAACGTACTAATAAAATGGAGCGAAATTAAAAAATCATCACCATTGTCACCGAGGAAACAAACATCATAATTGGACCAAAAATCTAGAGCGGCAAAATAGCGGCTGAGACGATCACCAAACAATGAATGAGACGATAATCAGACGATGGATGAGAGATGGATTCGTGAGCGTGAGAGAGGGATTGAGCGTGTTGCAGCGGTTTATGAGCTGGGTTGTTGGCAGTGTTGCAATGTTTCTTTATTTTTTTTATTTTTTTAAACATTTGTGAGAGGCCCCTCCTAACCTAAATTTCTGGCTTCGCCACTAAGATGACTGATCCCAAGAATTAACTTTAAGATTATCCTCTAAGTTTGTCATTCCGTTCGAGTTCTTCCAATTGTCTGAAGATTGTCGAACTAAAAATGGGCCGAAAGAGCCAACAATACTTCCCACTGAAAACAAGTAATAAAATTGTCATTTTAATGTTGCATTGGAAACAATGGGTAGTCGGATCAACTTTTGCATGGAAACGACTTTCCTACAACATGTTGCATGCAAATTCACGTGGGAAGCGAAAAAGAGAGGAATTTGTCTCTGTCTTCATGTTACTGGCCCAACCCGCCACTTAAGACTACATATTAGTGGTATTCATTTTTATTTGTAAGTGAGAGATTTTAGATTCAATTTTCGCTAAAAATAAATTCGAACCACGTTATTGCGGTTTAGCCCACTCTCTCCCTTATAGCACTTCCATCCGTATCAAATCCCCTAGGGCATAGTGGAGTAAATCCCCGCCCTTCCTCTAAAACTCCTCCACCCCATTCCAATCCACTGGGTTTGGGGGAGCCTAGTTGTTCACATAGGCTTAAAATCAACTAGCCTAACCCTTAGGCTATGTGATGCAAGATCAAAGTTCTAAAAAACGTTAGACGTTAGTCGGGCAGCAGGCTAGCGACTAACGCTTAGGCGGTCTCATCATTCAGGAAGATTCGGATTTCCAACGATCACATGATAACGTCACACGAGGCGCACGTGACTCTCTATCACCGTCTCACACATGACACTGATGACAGACAGGCGACAGTCACAAATTATTAACGGAATTTAAATTGCAATTTCGAGTCCGCCTTTCCCCTCTTTCGCGAACCCTAGACGGTTCAATTGAATCTCCCTCTCCCTCTCTTTCTCTCTCTAACTTTCTCTCTCCTAGGGTTCCGTTTTCTGGAATTCTCTCGCCGTTTCGTGCTCGGACGCCGGTGCTCTCTGTGAGCTATAATGGAGTTCGGAGGAGGTGGCCGGAAGAGAGGCAGGCCGGAAGCTGCGCACTTTAATGGGAATGGCGGCTTCAAGAAATCCAAGCCAGGTTTGGCTTCCCATTGCTTTCAAGCTTCAACCTTTCTTCCATGTATTTTCATATTTTTGTACCTTGCCGATATGTATATGCGTATGTGTGCATGTGTGTATGTTGTAAGCATTGAAATCTAGGGTTTGGTATGTGCTTGTTCTGATTCTGTGCATTTAGCTTTTCTTGATACTCGATTTCGATAGTTCAGAAGGTTCATTAAGTGTTAAATTAAGTTAAGAAAGCTTCCTGCTTGATAAGAATGACGGAAAAGTATTTAAAGAACGTTGAATTTTGCGGTCAAGTTTAAAAATACCGGTTTTCTAGTTCATTTGAGCTTGTGGGGCATTCGAAGAGCGAAATTTGGTTTTTTGTTGCTATGTCATATGGACATTCATATTGGGTTGCCTATCATGATGTTTCTTCAAAAGAGTGCTCTTTAATGTCTTAAAAAAATTGTTTGCTTGGTGGGTTGAATGTAATTGGAAGTTGGTTATTGAGTGTTTGCAGGATTTGTTATCTTCGTTTTTTCAAAATAGGGCTTTAGGTGTAGTATAGTTTGGTAAAAGACTCCCTTTAAACAATATGTTTAAAGTACGGAATTTTCTCTGTGAGATGCACATTATTATCATGTAGTACCACATGAAATTGTTTAAATGCACTAGCTATTGTTATCAAGTTGTAAACCACTTATAGTTTGTCTTGTTGGTTTGGTTTTACATGAGCTATCTGTTATCTCATTTTGGTGCTGTTTTTCAAGTAAGAGGGAATCCACTGTTTTAAATATTATTTGCTAATGACTGGCGAGGAGAGAAGGAGATGGAGTATCCCATGTTCTCTTCACTTTCCTCTAAGAATCGAAGCATCAACATTTTGCGTAAAAGTTATAGATTGAAAACCATAATTTTAATTATCATTTTGTTTCCTCTTTTTTGGTTTAAAAAGTACAGGGTTTACTTTCTTCTCAAAAAAAAAGTACAGGGTTTAGAGGTCTGTTTTGTTCAACAGCAAAATGGGGTTTGTTCTTACGCTATGATTCTTCAATGGTAACATGAATACGTGATGATGAATATTGTTAAAGTTTTGAAGATTAATAATCCACTGTAAGTGTAACTGAGGGAAATTAATTAATGTTCTGCAACAGAAATGGAGTCCTTTCAACCTGGTATAGGAAGCAAATCGAAGCCATGCACAAAGTTTTTCAGGTTCTAATCTTAACTTATCTAAAATGAATGGCCTAAGTGTAATATGCATATTGACAAGTTTAAGAAAAAGTTTGTTCTTCAATTTTTGCGAGTAATTTGGACTAATGAAATGGCCCGTCAAAGCTTTGGTAAAGGTTGAATCATCTGTTCTAATCATGCTAACAAAGACTGAACAGATATCATTGAATGACTACAGTTTGATTAAGTACTTACTGTATACTATCTATTTTATCACAGTTGTATGGGATGCAGAAGTTGTCCTTCATACCATGGTTTTCTTCAGTTTCTTTCTTGCATTTGAAATCAAAGTGATTTAGGCTACAGAACTGGTCGCTAAGTTTTGAAGCAGGTTTTTTTTATGTTCGGACTATGCAAAAAGTAAGATGAATTAAGAATTTTGATGAGGTCAAGTCATGTTTTCTTTCGAAACTGTGTGGGACTTCGTGTGCATTTCGCTAAACTCCGGGGGATATGTAACTTCTGTTTAAATTGTGACTGTTCATTGATCTTTTTCAAAAAGTTCAAATGTTTTTCCGTTAATATTTCTTGATCTCTTTCAAGGTTTGTATAGGGTGAGGTCTGAGTTATGGTGGCGATTTAATATTATAAAACAATGCTTTATTGTGAATTGTCATACATTTCCAACCTCAGACTTTTTCAGCAGTGATTTTGAGCTCTGGTAGACCTTTAAGATAGTGTTATGCAGTTTTAGTATGTTATTATTTTCATTTCGGTATCAGGTAAGGGTGGTAGTGATGTAATTGGATAGTAGAAGATTGGCTTTGCATCACCTGTGAAAAGAACACTATTCCATTGCTAATAAAACATGGTTGCCTGATATATAGTTGACTAAAGTTAAAAATTCCACTTAGTTTCACAACTTCTAGGATTTTGATACATTTCTAAGAAAACCATATGTTTTCCCTCGTTAGGCAGTGATTCTCATGAAGAATCCATTCTTGGTTTCTTGTATCTTTTTTCCTATATTTTCTATAACACAACCTTTTCCAACTAAAGCTTACGGAAGATATTTTCTCATAAGCCCATTTCTGATATATAGTTACTAGTTAGTCATATTCTGTGACATTTTGTCATTTTCTGTCATATTTGGGCTCAGAAGTTTTTGTTTTATTTATATGCAGCACTTCCGGGTGCCCTTTTGGTGAAGGATGTCACTTTTTGCATTATGTTCCTGGTGGCATCAAAGCGGTGTCTCAGATGACTGGTAGCAATCCAACCCATCCTCCTCCTCCTAGAAATTCAGCAGCCCCACCATCATTTCCAGATGGTTCGTCTCCTCCAGCTGTCAAGACACGATTGTGTAATAAGTACAACACGGTTGAAGGTTGCAAGTTTGGGGATAAATGCCATTTTGCCCATGGTGATTGGGAGCTTGGTAGGCCCACTGCTCAATCCTACGAAGATCCTCGTGCAGGGGCCGGATTTCCAGGCAGGATGGGAGGTCGGATGGAGTCTGCCCCGCCAGCACATGGAGCTGTAGCAAGTTTTGGGGCCACAGCCACGGCTAAGATTAGTGTTGATGCTTCGCTTGCAGGAGCCATTATTGGGAAAAACGGTGTACACTCAAAGCAAATTTGTCGTGTGACTGGTGCAAAGCTTTCCATAAGAGAGCATGAGACAGATCATAAGCTGAGGAACATTGAGCTTGAGGGTACCTTGGACCAGATTAAAGACGCCAGTGCCATGGTTCGTGAGCTCATTGGGAACGTGAGTTCAGGTGCTGGACCTCACAACATGAGGAACCCTGCTATGTCAGCCTCATCTCTGGCAAGCAACTTCAGGACTAAGCTTTGTGAGAACTTTACTAAAGGTACATGCACCTTTGGGGATAGGTGCCACTTTGCACATGGACAAGAAGAGTTGCGCAGGTTGGCGATGTGATTTCTTTCAACTCTTTCTTGTTCTCTACCATTCTGTCGTAGGATACACTTATTACAGCATTAATTTTGTGTTCGTTAAATTTGTTTTCCTTCTAGGGTTTAATATTCGGAAATTTTAGTAGTTTGCCATGTTTCTCTCTACTTAGCCACTCGTCTTTCTTTCGGAATCAAGCTGAGATCTCATGGTTGAACCAATATAGTGAATAGTGATAAGTACAGGCTGCCAGTTAGCATGTGCAGTGGCAAATGCTAATCTTGGCTGCTTGAATGTGTTCATTTTGTTTTGATCAGATTAATGAAAAATGAGATGTTAATTTTGTGCTCACAGATGTTTAGGGTTGTTTCAAGTTTTTCCCTTTCCTTTTTTTTACCTTCTTGTTGTCAAGTGAGCCATTCTCCTAAAACTATAAAACAGTAACTTTCTGTTTTACTAAGAATATTGTTACACCCGCAAAATCATATACTTACAAAATAAATAAATAAATGTTGTTTGAATCAAAATTAATTTACCATAATTTATATAAAGTAGAGTTAAATTATTTGCACACATATATGATAAAACATAAATTAAATATGGTGAGCACAGGTCACTATTTACCAGAAATTATGCAGGAACGTTGAGAATAAGCAGTTTTTTTAAGAACAAAATTAAAAATAAGCGGTTCAAATTTCCGACTTTGATTTGCATCAATGAAAGTTGCAAGGAATGTGAACTATATTGCCTCAATCTCTTCCATTCATATTCCTTTCACACCTCTTGTTCAGAGAAGAACAAACATTTTGGTGATCCTCAGAAAAGAAAGAGATTGCGGCAAATCCTCTTCTGGCAGAGTGCAAGACAATCGACGGATGCATAGCTGTTGAAGAGAGCTTAGTTGTTGAGGTCCATCTCCGGTCAGGGTTTCCGAGAGCAGCTGTTGTTTGAGCAATCTCTCGAACAGGTCCTCACTTCCCCTGATCCGAAATTCTCCAAGGGAGACCTAGCATAGTTCGATTCCACTGTTAATAAATACCGATATTATAAACGCAAATCTAGACAAGGCAAAATGAAGAAAGCAAAAGAAAAGGAAGGTAAGTTACAACTTACGGATCATCAGTGTTCAACCGGAGATATATCCCTTCGGTGAAATCTGCAGCGGAACAACCGGCCTCCTTGTCAGCCTCCTTGTATAGTAACGCAATGTACTGGCATTCATCCAAACACAATGAAGTGGTGCAAAATACAGTTGAGTGTCAAACATTGAAGACAATCAGGTATGTTTGGAACATTTGAGGACAATCAATTTAACATAACTAGATAAGTGGTGCTAAACACGTACGTATGTACCTGGCTTTGTCTTGAGAGTTGACAGTTGGAGAGGTGAGTTGAAAGCTCATATGGTGATTTCATCATCTATCTGTATGCAAGGAATGCGAGCTATGTTTTTCCAATCTTTTCCTTTCCTCTTCTGGTACCTCTTCTTCAAAGAAGGACAATGCCAGATGCCCAGCAAAGAAAGAGATGCCAGAAAACCGTCTTTTGGAAGGATTTCGAGACTCTCGCACCCTAAAATTCGTAGCTCTTGAAGAGAAGTGAGGTGCTCAAGACCCTTTCTGTCCAAAGATTTCAGATTCGATACTGAAGAGATTTTGAGAGTGTGAAGAGTGGCAGGGAGCATCTGTTCCTCGAGCAACGTCTCCAACAGATCCTTGTTTCCTTCAATCCAAAATCGTCGGAGAGAGACAAGTCCTTGCAATCCCCACTCCGCTGAAGGCCTCGGTCTCTCACAATTTTTGATCCAAAATGTTTGTAGGTTGGGAGGCAAACCCCCTTGTGCAAATGACACCAGATTTGGAAGACTTTGTATCCACAAAAATTGAAGGGCGGTGAGGGTGTGCATTCGGTCCGGCAAAAACTTCAAATTATCGCATTCCAAGACGGAAAAGGAAGTCAGGTTGGGAGTGGGCAATCCTCCGTCGGGAAAAGAGACAAGATTTGGGCATATCACAATAGCCAGGGAGTCCAGATGGCCGAGATTTTCATTTGCTCCTCCTTCAACAGAAAAGGATTCCAGATTCTGACAACCCCATATATAAAGGGATGAAAGTTTGGGGAAAATGCCCAACGGGAACGACCTCAGAGAATCACAGCTCTGTACAAGATCCAAAGTCTGAAGGGAAGTCAATTTGGCCATCATCTCACGTGATAGGAATTCTAATTTCCTGCAATCATCTATACGGAGTGATGTCAGCGTGGTTGGCAGACCATTTGTAGGGAACGACAAGAGTGAGGAATGTTGAATAAGAAGAGTATCCAAGATAACTCTAATGATCCCAAGAAGAAGAAAATAGAGCACACTCTTAAAGAAAGCTCACAAAACAAACTAATTAGCAAAGCTTTTCTTATTTAGCTCTAGGCTTTGTTTTTCCTTGGATGATTTACAATGCTTGAGAACTTGGGTATTTATAGCAAACCAAATGATTAAACTAAGATTATTTATTACCACACAAAACACATTAATTGCACCTAATAATTTTTATTCAACCATACCTAACATTGACTAACTTTCCTTGCCTAACTTTGACATTGATTTTCAACACTCCCCCTCAATGTCAGCTCTCATTCTTTGCACTGTGCTGAGCAGACAGCGAAAATTTTCGAGCTTGCCTGTACTTAAACTTTTTGTGAACAAGTCCGCAACTTGATCATTCGTCTTGACTTGTCTCATCTCAATCTCTTCTTGTAGAACCTTTTCTCTGATAAAGTGGTAGTGCACTTCCACATGTTTAGTTCTTGCATGAAAGACTGGATTTTCCGCCAAGCGAATGGCCGATTGGTTATCACAGTACAATGGTACTGGATAATCTACTGGTTGATGTAGATCACTCATCAACTGTACCAGCCATACATTCTCTTGAGCTGCCATTGCTGCTGCTCTATACTCTGCTTCTGTGGTTGACAATGATACCGTCGGCTGTCTCTTGCTACACCAAGATATGGTTCCAGAACCAAGCTTAAACACATACCCAGTTGTTGATCTCCTGGTGTCATGATCTCCTGCATAGTCAGCATCACAGTAACCAACTAACTTGCAGTCTTCACCTTTCTTGTACAAAAGACCATAGTCAATTGTACTCTTCACATATCTCAGTATTCGTCGAACTGCTTCCAAGTGAGGCTTCTTTGGATTTTGCATGTACCGACTCATCACACCAACTGCATAAGAAATGTCAGGTCGAGTCAAGGTTAAGTAGATCAGACTACCTACCAATTGTCGATACATCGTCGCATCTTCCAAATCTTTTCCTTCATGTGCACTCATTTTGACATTTGGCTCCATCGGCGTAGAGA